>NC_064628.1:576721416-576801416 GCF_023864275.1 Schistocerca cancellata
TACCTGTGCTTTGTGCGATGTGCCCATGCTGCTGCACCGTATCTACAGACAGAGAGGCATAAGCCCTGGTGTACCAGTTTTAGGGACTTCTTTTGCAGGCCCCACTCTGTTCTAGTAACCCTCAATAGCAAGCCTCAGATGGCACCTAGCTTTCTCTGGATGTTTTTCACATATCGTGTGAAAAGGAGTCTTTCATCAAGGGTTACACCCAGGTATGTGGCCTCTGAGACGAACTTTATGTTACCCCCCTCGAATGGGATTATTGGCGGTCTATTCCTGCCAAAACTGCCTTTGATGGTCATGGCTACTGTTTTATGTTTAGATATCCCTAGCTTGTTCTTTTTGGTCCATTCGCTTACCTCCTTTAGGGCCCGCATTGCTCTGTCTTCTACTTGTTTATGGCTCTGTCCCCTAACGATAATGGCTAGGTCATCAGCGTATGCCACTTTTGTCCATTGATAACCCTCGTTTTCGTTTACTATCTCGTCGAAGACAAGGTTCCGTAGGAATGGGCCACAAATGGAGCCTTGTGGGCATCCCTTGGTGACTGTCTTCTCTACACATCCAGCCCTGTTATTAACTATAACTGTTCTGTTCTTAAAATAGTCCACCATCAGATCATAGAGGTTACACGGGCACTGGATTTCTCTTAGGCGTCTCATGACACTAGGCCACCAGAGGTTGTTGAAGGCACCTGCTATGTCCACAAAGATAACCACTACATACTTTTCATCACATTGAACGTTGCTTAGGAGCTGCCTAATGGCCATTTCAGTTGAGGCACCTTTACGGAACCCAAATTGGTTTGGGGCCTTGAGCCCGAATTCGTCATACAACTTGTCAAGGCGATGTACAACTAGGCGTTCTAAGATCTTCGCTATGATAGGGAGCAGGCATATTGGGCGGTATGACTTTGGCTCATCCCTGGGTTTTTCTTCTGATTTGAGCAGAATACACACTTTACCCTTTTTCCACTCATCTGGGACCTTTCTTTCCTGCAGACAGCTGTTATATAGGTCTACCAGGAGATGTGGACTCGTGTGCCAGACCCTCTTTATTATTTTGTCGTCAATTTCATCTGGGCCTGTCGCTTTGCCTGGTTTACAGGCCTTTATAGCAGTCCCTATTTCCTCTGGCGTGAATTCGGGGTCTATGTAACTGTTTTCATAATCCTTGTTGGCCATCTTCACCACCTGCTGTTCGATAGTGTCCTCATCTGCATTGTCGTCAGGAAGCAGGCTCTGTAGCAATGACATTATAGTATCCTTCCATGTTATTGTTGTAGTCTGGTCTGTGACTTTTACATTACTCAGTACATTTTCTGTGCCGCGTTTTGGCCCGATTACTTTCTTCACTATGGCCCAGGGGTCATTCTGATCACATTCAGATACACACTTTTTCCAGGTCTTCTCTTTGGCTTGAACGATTTCTTTGTTGCCGGCCGCGGTGGTCTAGCGGTTCTAGACGCTCAGTCCGGAGCCGCGCGACTGCTACGGTCGCAGGTTCGAATCCTGCCTCGGGCATGGATGTGTGTGATGTCCTTAGGTTAGTTAGGTTTAATTAGTTCTAAGTTCTAGGGGACTGATGACCATAGATGTTAAGTCCCATAGTGCTCAGAGCCATTTGAACCATTTTTTTTATTTTTTTGTTATATGTTTTTCGTCCTGTTATAGTGCTGTTTTGCTTCTTCTGTAGCAGTGTGGTTGTTGCTTCTCTGTGCTCGCTGTAATGTACATCGTGCAAATATGGTGTCACGCCTCAAGTCAGCAAGAATTGCACTCCACCATGGAACTGGGTTCTGCACACGAGTTCGCTTTCTCATGGATCTGTTGCAGGATTCATAGATAGCTTCCTGCAGTATGGTAGCCATTCCATTTACACCGTTTGTCCCCTGTGGCCAGTTCTCTGTGGACTTGACAAGCTGTTTGTCAAAGATGGGCCACTTTGCAGAGTTTGTGTTATATGTCGCCAATTTCTCTGTCTCTCTCCTCCTTTGGGGTGCTTTGATTTTGTATGTTATAGCCCTGTGGTCACTTGATGTCCATTCCTCATGAATCATCCAGTTGCACAGGGCTCTGGCTGCTGGGGGAGTACAGATTGTCACATCGATGTTGCTTTGTCCATTTGGGCCACAGTATGTTGTGAGGTCTGACATTTCGTTCATCACTATTAGTCCTCTTTGTGCGATGAAGTCTTCAAGCATTCTGCCCGCTTCATCTGTCATGGAGCTATATCAGACTGGTGAGTTTGCATTCGAGTCCAGTCCTACTATGACTGGTTTCCCTTCTAGCTGATCCAGGAGAGTGTCTAATTTTTGCAGGAATTCGTCTACAGGTGCCCCATATTGGCAGTATATACTGGCTATGTACATTTCCCCCAAATTCTCCGTTAATGCTGGCGACAGCCATGTGAGTATTGCTGAAATTTGTCAGCTGCATAGCTGTTATCACTTGAGATCTGGTTGCTATTGCTGCCTTGGTGGACCATCTTTAGAGTTGTACATAAGTTGGAAGTCTGATGGATATCCATCTACCATATTATTGAGACAGTAGGGCTCTTGGATCAATAGCACATCTATGTTTTCCTCAAGGATTTGGTGCGCCAGTTGGTCTGGAACTATTCTTGCTCTTTGCCCATTTAACTGTAGTATTTTTATGTCTCTGCACTGTGTTCCTGTCTGCATTCTTCTTCCTCGTTGTGGCACTCCATTGTTGTTATTGTCCATAGTCAATTCTACTGTTTTGTATTGTCTTGATCCTAATGTATTCTGGGCATGTTTTATCAGTCACTGCGTGAGTATGCGGCTTCTTCGCACGCTTGTAGTTTGCACATTGGGCCTGTTGGTTCTTTTTTGTGCATTCTTTGAAAGTGTGTCCTGATTCTGAACAGTGGCCACAGGTAGTTTCTGCATTTTTACACTTTTCTGCTGTGTGTCCATGACCCCGTCATTTAAAGGATCTGCTTATATTGTTATAGTCCTGCACTTTGTGAGAGGTGCAATTTATGTAGACGCGACCTTGTTCAGATAGACTGTTCCACACCTTTGTTGTTACTTCCAGCACTAGGTTTGCCTCTTCCCTGTTTCTCGGACCAGTCTGAAACAGTACCTTGGTACCCTCCATAACCTCCTCCCTCTGAATGTTAACTCTTGCGAGGTTTCTCTCGTATAGTTCCATTTTCAATTCCTCCTCATTTGTGTTCCTCAGAACATCAAAGATTATTATCTTTGGATTTCTCTTCTTTGGATCTGAGACTGTTAATCCAGATTGTGTGACTTCACCACACTTCCTGATTTTATCAACATCCTGGTCATTAGGGACTTCGAGGACAATGCCATTTTCTCTGGTCTTCGTGCATCTTGATATGCAAACATCCTTCAGCGATGTTGAAATAAGGTTTCTTACAGTTTCTTCCACTTCCTTTCCAGTTTTCTGATAACTTTCTGCTGGCTTGATCATTAGCACTTTAGAATGTTGCGTTTATACGGGCTGTTGTTTAGGTGCTGGTTTTGCAGCTGCCTTGCTGGCATAGCTTTCGACCTCTCATGAAGCTTTTGTTTTCAGGGTCTTCACGCACCTTAACTCTGTTTTGGGTTCTAGGATCTCCATCTGATACTTCTTCACTATCTGCTCGTATTCAGATAGCTTCCCTAGAATGAATCTTTTTTGTCCATTGTTTATCTTGCTTGCGTCATTAAAAATGAAGGCTTCCATCTCTTCCCTGATGTGCACCATTTCCTGGAGATCTGAGCATCTTCCTGAGTCCTCCTTGTCTGTGGTGACCACAGAGTTTGCACCAGGTTCATTAGCTGCTCCGAGACTCTTTGCTGAGCCCCATTTTGGGACAGTTCCTCTGGTGTGCTCAGTCCTTTAGGCCGTGACATCGCTCGAGGGCGTTAATGGCTCGTAGACAAGTTGATTCTCACCGCCCAACACACTACCCTATCTGCTAAATATGTTGCCTAATCTATCATAGAATTACGAGATGTAACAAAAATTTTTGCACTTCTTTTTGCTACACACGTGACTTAAATTTATGTCATTTAGTTTCTCAGACTTATTTAGCAAGTGATGGAAAGCAAGTTCATATTAGAACAAGGGGAAGACTACACTATTAATGTATTACCTAATAAGATTTTAAGAGCTACTGTATCGGTAGAAAACTTGCAGTTTTCTGTCACTGCTCGCATGCACGCGCACGCTGGCTACTCAGCACACACAAGATTCCTTTTGAAACCTAAATGCCCAACCTACAGCACAAGAGACATCTTTAAACACTAAACACTGGTTTGAAATGAGAAGGAAGTAAGCTACAGAATGAAATTCACAATGGTTATCTGCTATCTGCTAAATATGTTGCCTAATCTATCATAGAATTACGAGATGTAACAAAAAAATTTTCACTGCTTTTTGCTACACTCGTGACTTAAATTTATGTCATTTAGTTTCTCAGACTTATTTAGCAAGTGATGGAAAGCAAGATCATATTTGAACAAGGGGAAGACTGCACTATCAATGTATTAGCTAATAAGATTTTGAGAGCTACTGTATCGGTAGAAAACTTGCAGTTTTCTGTCACTGCTCGTATGCACGCGCACGCTGGCTACTTAGCACACACAAGATTCCTTTTAAAACCTAAATGCCTAACCTACCACAAGAGACATCTTTAAACACTAAACACTGGTTTGAAATGAGAAGGAAGTAAGCTACAGAATGATATTCACAGTGGTTATTTGTAGCTTTGGTAACGGCATGAATTTTGCCGATTACTGTATCCACATTCCGGCAAGCTGCACGGTACACACGACATCACTTCCACAAGCCTTAATCCTAAACTAACACAACCAAAAACAGAAGTAACAACCTATCATCTAGGGGAGAATTTGTTTCTTAAATAGTGTCTTAAGAACATGGGTAGCGGAAGGAAAAATCGCATGCGCACGCCTCCCAGCCGAGCGGTACGCACTGCTCCACTATTTTAATATCAGTTACTAACGTTACAAGCCATTGGCAACGAGGAAGACAGTATGTGATGATAGAAGGATCTTACGTACTAGGAAAATATTTATTCATATACTATTGGTGAGTAAGCAGCGGCAGGTTGCCGATTTATGTGAACCCGCGTTTAGGCATGCGGGTACTATCGCTCACACGGGACAAAAGTGGCTGCTGTTCGGAAAGTGTGAGAGAGACCTAGCCTTTTCTCGCTGGGGATGGAGAGGGTAATAAATGGACTTCTAGACAGAGCACATGGCATTTACCTTCAACTTATTCCTATATTGGGTAACAAATTCTTAACCGCGAAAAGGACTGCGGACTGTGACAGAAAACAGAGGATATGTCTTAATCCATGGAAGGAAAGTACTTCTTAAACTGCTCCATTTGAGAGGGGATTGAGCTGGTTACACGGCCCTGATGCTCAGTTTTTTGCTCGAGAAGGCGCTGGCCCTATTTATACGAGTGACCAGACACAGCGCGGCAAGCGCGGCTGAACGGCAACGCGTGTGCGCGGCCGTAGGGAAAACCGATATAATTGCTAAATCTTGAAAAAGACACCCTAATTTTCCTACGTCGTCTGATGGAGCAAGAGGACGTTTACAAACCGGTGGGCTCGGATTTTTTCCTCCGCCCAGTTTTTGGGTGATTATCGGCAACTTCCGGTCGCCACGTGGTTACCACGTATTCTTCGCTACGATTGTCTGTAACTTTGAAACTAACAAGGGAAAACACAGTTTTTTAGGCACTATCTGATAGAGGAAAACCCCAAGAATACAGCCGTGTGCTTGGAAGCTAGCTAACCCCTTGCACTGGACGGATGGGAACGGATTTCTAAACACACGTGGAACGCGCGGCAGACAAAGGGCAGCTCACGACCTCCAAAAGAGAAGTCCCTGGGCACAGTGGACCATTTTACCGTGCATTATCAACTGAAATACGGTTATTGCGCCCCATCAGTCCCACTCAGGTGGAAAAATCCCCGAAATTTAGGTACGTCATGGGATTAGGAAAACATCGATATTTAGAAGAAAAACGGATAGAAATACCTATTGGATGATGCAGGTAATGCGTCAGCGACGTTGCACGAAGTAGTCTGCGTCGATGAAGCACTTCACAAACACCAAAAACTCCATAAATATGCCGAAAAACACGGAAATTTCGAATTTCGAAAATGTCACGATAACTCAAAAAAGGTTTGAGCGACGGCAAAAATAAAAATCTACACACGTTGTATGGTCACGACGCGAAGCTGTGTGCCAAATTTCAGCTCGTTCGCACACGTTTTTCCCACCCAAAACGCCGAAAGAACGGGAGCGCACACGAGGCTCGACCACACGCGACGAGGGACAGCTGGAATCTCGTTAATCCCTTCATGCATGTCACTAATTAGATGACGATGCATTTGGCTTCACTAAGGGAGTCACAGTTACTCCCGCCGTTTACCCTCACTTGCTTGAATTTCTTCACGTTGACATTCAGAGCACTGGGCAGAAATCACATTGCGTCAACACCTGCTAGGGCCATCGCAGTGCTTTGTTTTAATTAGACAGTCGGATTCCCCCAGTCCGTGCCAGTTCTGAGTTGATCGTTGAATGGTGGCCGAAGAGAATCCCGGAGGAGCACGCTAAGGCAGACACAGCATCGCAGGAAGGAAGATCCATTAGAGGTCAAGGCATGGGACCGACCTCAGATCCTGAAGCACCAGGGCGCAAACGCCGCGCAGGCGCGCGCATCCTGCACCGCCGGCCAGCACGAGGCCAACCAACGGCGAGAGCAGACTACGCCCGCGCTAAACGCCCGCACTTACCGGCACCCCTATGGCACTCACCTCGCCCAGGCCCGGCACGTTAGCGCCACTTCCCGACCAAGCCCGACACGCCCCGATCCTCAGAGCCAATCCTTATCCCAAAGTTACGGATCCAATTTGCTGACTTCCCTTACCTATATTATTCTATCGAGTAGAGGCTCTTCACCTTGGAGACCTGCTGCGGATATGCGTACGAACCGGCGCCACACCTCCACGTGGCCCTCTCCCGGATGTTCAAGGTCTGAGGGGAAGATCTTCGCGTTCCAAACCCTATCTCCCTGCTAGAGGATTCCACGGAACTCGAACGCTCATGCAGAAAAGAAAACTCTTCCCCGATCTCCCGACGGTGTCTCCGATTCCTTTTGGGTTACCACAACGAGCATCTCTAAAAGAGGGGCCTGACTTGTACCGGCTCCGCTGCCAGGTTCCGGAATAGGAACCGGATTCCCTTTTGCCCAGAGGGGGCCAGCACAAAGTGCATCATGCTATGATGGCCCCCATCATCATCGGATTTCTCCTAGGGCTTAGGATCGACTGACTCGTGTGCAACAGCTGTTCACACGAAACTCTTCTCTGCGTCATCCCTCCAGGGCCTCACTGGAGTATTTGCTACTATCACCAAGACCAGCTACTAGATGGTTCGATTAATCTTTTGCCCCTATACCCAGCTCCGACGATCGATTTGCACGTCAGAATTGCTACGGACCTCCATCAGGGTTTCCCCTGACTTCGTCCTGGCCAGGCATAGTTCACCATCTTTCGTGGCCCAACGTGTACCCTCTAGGTGCACCTCACCTCGCAATGAGGACGAGACGCCCCGGGAGTGTGGAGGCCGCCGCCCCGTGAACGGCGGGGAAGCCCCATCCTCCCTCGGCCCGCGCAAGGCGAGACCTTCACTTTCATTACGCCTTTAGGTTTCATACAGCCCAATGACTCATGCACATGTTAGACTCCTTGGTCCGTGTTTCAAGACGGGTCGTGAAATTGTCCAAAGCTGAAGCGCCAATGACAGCAGCGATTATTCTGCCCGAGAGCATCCCAAGCCAACAGTGGCGCAGGTCTGGGGCCGGGCCAGGTAGGTCTGCCATCCGGGAAGAACTGCGCGCACTTGCCGGGAACCCGAGCGCCCAAAGGGGCGAATCGACTCCTCCAGATATACTGCCGAGCAGCCAGCCAGGACACCAGGGCTCTGCCCAACAGACACGAAACTAGGCCTGCGGAAGGACAGGCTGCGCACCCAGGCCGTAGGCTGGCATGCAGCGGGTTGTGACGTCCTACTAGGGGAGAAGTGCGGCCCACCGCACACCGGAACAGCCCCACCCCGAGGCGAGTGAAAAGGCAACTGGACATGACCACGCCGTGGAAGGCTCCACGCGGGTGGCCAGCCCCATCTGCCGAGGGCGGAGGCTAGTGGCCTGATTGGCGTGAATCTCACCCGTTCGACCTTTCGGACTTCTCACGTTTACCCCAGAACGGTTTCACATACTTTTGAACTCTCTCTTCAAAGTTCTTTTCAACTTTCCCTCACGGTACTTGTTCGCTATCGGTCTCGTGGACATATTTAGTCTCAGGTGGAGTTTACCACCCACTTGGAGCTGCACTCTCAAGCAACCCGACTCGAAGGAGAGGTCACGCCGACGCTCGGATCGGCCGCTACGGCCTGGCACCCTCTACGGGCCGTGGCCTCATTCAAGTTGGACTTGGGCTCGGCGTGAGGCGTCGGAGTAGTGGACCCTCCCAAACACCACATGCCACGACAGGTGGCAGCCTGTGGGGTTCGGTGCTGGACTCTTCCCTGTTCGCTCGCCGCTACTAGGGGAATCCTTGATAGTTTCTTTTCCTCCGCTTAGTAATATGCTTAAATGCAGCGGGTAGTCTCGCCTGCTCTGAGGTCGTTGTACGAGGTGTTACACGCCACAGTGCCAGCCGTCTGTGCACGCTACCGAGAAAGTACCGGTATGCGAACCGCCTGGCGACGGGCGCGCATCGCAAGTTTGAGGAGACGCGGCCAGCCCCACAGGCGACCACGACACTCCCAGGTCTCCGAAGCGGGGAAAACGCCGCGCGCTTCAGTATACGTAGCCGACACTTAGCCAGACGTGGCCCGGGAACGGAATCGATAGACCGCAATGTGCGTTCGAAACGTCGATGTTCATGTGTCCTGCAGTTCACATGTCGACGCGCAATTTGCTGCGTTCTTCATCGACCCACGAGCCGAGTGATCCTCCGGCCTGGGTGATCTTTTTTTAGTTTCCACTGTCTCTTTCAAAACAGTTGCATAGGCGGGACTGAGGCGTTCGACGGCCCCTGGTCCGGTGTTTTCTCCAACGGCCTTACAGCCGATGGGCGTCGTACGGCTCCACACCAGAGCGGACAGGCACTCGGGCGAAAGTCATTCAAAACCGGCGCTAGGCGCCAGGTGCCGCAGGCCAGCCGCTCCAGAGCTTCAGCGCTCGTACCACACAACATTTCCGTTATATTTGAGAATCACACGGGGTTCCGCACGCGGCGCACGGCTGCTGCCGTACAGGTAGCGTGTTGCGCGACACGACACGCACATCGAAAGACATGCAGTCTAGTCGGTAATGATCCTTCCGCAGGTTCACCTACGGGTCCCTTGTTACGACTTTTACTTCCTCTAAATGATCAAGTTTGGTCATCTTTCCGGTAGCATCGACAACGACATGGTCGATGCCGCATACCAGTCTGAAGACCTCACTAAATCATTCAATCAGTAGTAGCGACAGGCGGTGTGTACAAAGGGCTCGGACGTAATCAACGCGAGCTTATGACTCGTGCTTACTGGGAATTCCTCGTTCATTGGGAACAATTGCAAGCCCCAATCCCTAGCACGAAGGAGATTCAGCGGGTTACCCCACCTTTCGGCCTAGGAAGACACGCTGATTCCTTCAGTGTAGCGCGCGTGCGGCCCAGAACATCTAAGGGCATCACAGACCTGTTATTGCTCAATCTTGTGTGGCTAGAAGCCACCTGTCCCTCTAAGAAGAAAAGTAATCGCTGACAGCACGAAGGATGTCACACGACTAGTTAGCAGGCTAGAGTCTCATTCGTTATCGGAAATAATCATACAAATCGCTCCACCAACTATGAATGGCCATGCACCACAACCCACCGAATCAAGAAAGAGCTATTAATCTGTCAATCTTTCCGGTGTCCGGGCCTGGTGAGGTTTCCTGTGTTGAATCAAATTAAGCCACAGGCTCCACTCCTGGTGGTGCCCTTCCGTCAATTCCTTTAAGCTTTGCAACCATACTTCACCCGGAACCCAAAAGTTTTGGTTTCCTGGAGGCTACCCGCTGAGTCATCGGAGGAACTGCGGAAGATCGCTGGCTGGCATCGTTTATAGTTAGAATTAGGGCGGTATCAGATCGCCTTCGAACCTCTAACTTTCATTCTTGATTAATGAAAACATACTTGGCAAATGCTTTCGCTTCTGTTCGTCTTGCAACGATCCAAGAATTTCACCTCTAACATCGCAATACGAATGCCCCCGCCTGTCCCTATTAATCATTACCTAGGGTTCTGAAAACCAACAAAATAGAACCGAGGTCCTATTCCATTATTCTATGGACACAGTATTCAGGCGGGCTTGCCTGTTTTAAGCACTATAATTTGTTCAAAGTAAACGTGCCAGCCCACCGAGACACTCAATAAAGAGCAGCATGGTAGGATTTCAATGGGGTCCGCCTCAGGACGCACAAGCACGCACGAGGCGGTCGCACGCCTTCGGCTCGTCCCACCGGCAGGACGTCCCACGATACATGCCAGTTAAACACTGACGGGCGGTGAACCAACAGCGTGGGAAACAAATCCAACTATGAGCTTTTTAACTGCAACAACTTTAATATACGCTATTGGAGCTGGAATTACCGCGGCTGCTGGCAGAAGACTTGTCCTCCAATAGATACTCGTTAATGGATTTAAAGTGTACTCATTCCGATTACGGGCCTCGGATGAGTCCCGTATCGTTATTTTTCGTCACTACCTGCCCATGCCGGGAGCGGGTAATTTGCGCTCCTGCTGCCTTCCTTGGATGTGGTAGTCGTTTCTCAGGCTCCCTCTCCGGAATCGAACCCTGATTCCCCGTTACCCGTTACAACCATGGCAGGCGCAGAACCTACCATCGACAGTTGATAAGGCAGACATTTGAAAGATGCGTCGCCAGTACGAGGACCGTGCGATCAGCCCAAAGTTATTCAGAGTCACCAAGGGAAAGGGACCGGACGAGCCAACCGATTGGTTTTGATCTAATAAAAGCGTCCCTTCCATCTCTGGTCAGGACTCTGCTTTTTTTTTTATAAAAAGAAATCTTTATTCAGTTCATTACAATTATGCATATTTAACCCACTACCTAAGTACATTAGTGGGTCCTAATAATGATACAAGGAATGCAGCTTTCTATTCTACACTACAGGCTATTTTATTATTATTACTGTAATCTTACCGCTATGTGGTTCTAATCTACTTCATCTACAAGGAAACTTAATGCTACCTGCAGCGTTACAGGTGTGCCAGTACTACTATAAACCTGATGGATGTTGGCCAGGCCCACTGAGCTAATCCCAGTGGGCATGCCCCTGGCACTGGGCTGGCCCTCAACTTGGTATCGCTGCAGTCTATTCTAAGGTCTTATCCTATCTTCTACTTCTAATCTCGATTACCTAAGTCATGATTGGTGCGTGTTCCAATCCGGTGTTTTTGTGCCCCCCTCCCTCCTAGTCCAGGGCAAGGCGGATTCCAGCCGTGAAGTGGCTGGCCAAGTCCCTACCCTGCGGTACAGGAAGGGTGCACGAAGTCTAAGTCGGTGAAAGAATTTTTTGCTTTTAGTGGTTGTCCCTTAAAAAGTTCTTAAGGTTTTTTTTTATATTTCATCTGTGAGTTTGTTTACGATGTTGAAAGTGTTGTCGTGCCTTAGTAAGTGGTACGTGTCATTGAGTGGTAGCTGTTGTCTTAGGTCATGGGCTACGTCATCAAAGAGGTGGCACTCATACACCACATGTTCTGGGGTGCCTTGCACAGCACCACAGTCACACGCGGGTGTAGCCTGCTTCCCAAACTGACATAAATAAGTTCGATATGGTCCATGTCCAGTAAGAAAGTGCAGCTTTCCCCTCGTAGGCGAGAAAAATGTAAGTTTTATCCGTTCTTCTATATCCGGTAGCAGCTCATAAGTTCTGCATTCCGTATCCTCGTTGTTCCACTGTTCCTGCCACAGTTCGATCCCCCTCTTTTTGATGGCGCTCTTATCCCCAGCATGAACCCCAAGTATCTCCGTTATTTTGTTCCTGTTCTCCTCCTTCGTCCAGTACCAGGCGGCCTGCTCTCTAATTTTTATATCCAGTGGTCAGATCCCCACTAGCGCTAAAAGCGCTCCCCCAGGTGTTGCCCTGTAGGCCCCTGCTGAACGTAGGAGCATGTTCCGCTGCACTCTTCTTATGGCCATGGCAGGCATGACCCTCGTGAGTCTGTGTGCCCAGACCCCTGATCCGTATCCTACTATTGAGGTCAAGATGCTATTATGATATAATTTGATTAGGTTGGGAGGTAGGTGAAATCGTTTGTGACCAATTCCTATGAGATTGATGAGTAAAACCAAGGACTTTTGAGATACGGTATCAATGTGCGATGCAAAGTTGCACCTCTCACCAATGATTACACCTAGATATCGGGCCTCGCGTCGCCGAAGAACTGGCGAGCCATTAGTTCTTACAGTGGGGTTTCTGACCAGTTGGCCTTTGAGAAGCAGATATGTGGATTTACTGGGCGCAATCGTCATTTCGGTTTTATGACACCATGATGTGAGTATAGTTATGGCTCTCTCCACTTTGGGCTCTAAGTCCTCGCGGCTTCGGCCGCCAACCAACAGGAGGAGGTCGTCTGCATATGCTATGACCTATAGCACATCGTCACTGTTCTTCAGGTGTTCCAGTAATGGCTCCATGTTGATGTCCCAAAAGAGAAGTCCTAGGACAGAGCCTTCAGGACATCCTTTGGTCACAGTCTTCCTGACTATGCCGCTAGGGGCCGATAGCCAGACCTCCCTATCTGCACAATAGCTCCTCAGACAGCCATAAAGTAGCCCTGAACAGTTCTTCTCCCGCAAGCAGGAAAAGAGTGAGGGCCACCAAAGGTTGTCGAAGGTGCCACTGATGTCCACCATGATGCCGACGATATACTTGCGCGGGGTGGAGCCACAGACCACTGCGGCCAGGGTGATAGCGTCAGACGCAGAACGCCCAGACCGAAAACCGAATTGTCTGTCACTCATCCCACACAGCATGCGGTGTGCTGTCAGTCTATTTGCCAGTAGCCTCTCAAAAAGTTTGCCCAGTATGTCTGGCAAGCAGATGGGTCTGTAAGACTTAATTTCGGTAGGATCTTTATCTGGACCCTTTTTGATGATAATTACGTTTGCTTTTTTCCAGATTGCTGGGAATTTCCCGAGTCTCAGGCACCCGTATAACTTAGTGAGAGGAGCTATGAGCTGGAGGGCAAGGATTTGCACTCCCTCCGCAGTAATGCTGTCCGAGCCAGGAGCTTTTCCCCTCTTGAGGGCCTTGATCTGGGCAGCAACCTCTTCTTCAGAGAAGGGATAGGTTCTGATATTATTGTTATATGCCCTTGAGTCTTCTCTCCTTATTCGTTTCTGTTCTTCTGTTTCATTTTCCTCCACATCGTCAGGTAACAGGACCCGAAGGAGGGCCTCAGCAGTTTCCTGCCATGTGCCTGTCATTCGGTCCTCATTCCTGACGGTGGATAGCACCATGGGTGATCTTATTTTTTCCCGTTCCAGTTTGTACGGGACACCCCAAGGGTCTGTAGCCAATTGACTTTTCACGTAATTTTCCCAACTTCTGAACCTTACTGCCCTAAGCTCCTGCTGAAATTATTCCTTGTTTTCTCTGTAGATCTGTAGCCATCTTTGCTTTTCTCCCCAGACGACGCTCCACTGATAGTACCTCCTTGCCTTCCTTACAGCCTGGCGCATCTGTCCTAATTCGACCGACCATGGTGTGGGGGTGGCTGCGACGGCTCTCCTCCTGGTTGGTACAGCAGCTCGCACTGCCCTGGTGATCGCTTGTACCAGTTCTTCGGCGTACTCTTCCACGTTTTCGTCACCCTCCAGCAATGCAGGGATGTTGCACTCTTCTGCGACACGGTCCCAGTTGGTGTTGTTGTAATTGAGCTGCAGCTCTCACCCCATGTCCCAGTGACGCTCCCTTTCCCCAATGGTAAAGGTGATTAAGTTATGATCACTGGTGGTTGCTCTATCCCACACTTTCAAGTTAGTGACCTTTCTAATGAGGTTTGGTGTTACTAACGTAACATCAATATTTATGCCTCCTCCCCCACCACCAGAATAGGTGGGGGGGGGGGGTTCCCTTGTTAGATGGCAACCACCAGTTGCAATGCCATGATTGTCTCCTCAGCCTTTAGCCCCCGATCATTGTGTGCGCCACTGAACCATAGGGGGGACTTTGCATTTATATCTGCCGTCACGAGCATCCTGCGTCCCTGCAATGCCGTGGCAGCTTGTGTAAGTGTCTCCAAAAATTCGTCTATTTCTCTTCCGTATTGAAAATAATGGTTGGAGATGTATAGCACTCCTGTGGGTGTTTGCAGTTCCACGACATTGCAGTGATCTCCAGAAAATTGCGCAAGGACTGTGGCTCTAAATGTTCTGTTGATAATTACCACTGCAGCTTTTGGCTCTATGTCAGAGTGTATTACTTGCCAGTTGGCAGCCATGAATGGGATCCGCCCCACTTGGGAGTACGGTTCCTGCAAACAGAGTACATCTAGACTCTTCTCTTCCACCACCCTCCGGAGTTCCTGCAAGACTAGTTTGCTGTTATGGGCGTTGATCTGACCCACTTTTAGTTGGCTCACGTGGGAAGTAGGTATGAATGTGTGATTCTGGCCAATTTTTGGACCAGTCGTGGGCTACCCTGCCATTTGCTATTACTGATTGATAGTATAATTCATCTATGTCGAATTTTTCATTTCTTCTATCAAAAACCTTTTTGACTAGATCTCGCAGGGCTCTGAATTCGGTGGGGAGATTCATTGTCTTAAGCTGGATTCTGTCCACAGCCACCATTACTGGAAAGGTGACGTCCCTCCCGTACTCGTGGCCGACACGTACCACATCTCTCAGAGCGGTAGTGAGGATTGCCGGCTCCTCTAATCTTGATAGTTGCAATGCATGCTCCTGGTTGGGGTATATTTGTGAGGGATCAATTCCCATTCCTCTGTGAGATGGTGGGTATGAGGATGGGTTTGTGCTGCTCACTTCAATACATTGGACATGTTCGGTTGTTTCTGATTCTTTGCAATGAGATTGTGAACTCCCAAGTACAGGATGCCTGTGTGGTCGAGAATGCTCTTGGTTCGACCTAGGTCCCCAGCAGGGAGGAGAAGGAGCGTCTTCTTCACATGGGTCAGTTTGTATGCAAACGTCTCTCATTGTTATTGTCAAAGATCGTGATTGCGTTATTTTTTGAATAAATTCTCTGAATTTATTCGCCCACAGAGCGTCCCTCAGCCTCTTGCTTGGGGATTTCCTTTTTGGCTTCCTGCGTTCAAGTATGGCCTCAGCCATAGTCAGTTCGAGAAATTAGTCTTTGCTCTAGCATCCTGTACGTTGGGCAGTTCCTACCAGTGGTATTACAGGGTTTTCTTCCTCTTTTAGTGAATGCAATGCAGGTTGCGTTCTTATTGCAATTTTTTCTTGTGTGGTCCTCTGCCCCACACCTGGAGCAGGCCGGCTTCCTATCACAATGTTTATGGACATGGACCAGATCGCCACAGTTGTGGCATCGGGGGACTACTAAGTAATCTCTAACATTGATTGAATGAAATCCGATGTATATTTTCCCCATAGTGGTAAGCTTATGCCACATCTTGCCGGGAACCTCGGTGACGTGATGGACAACATCGCGTTCCCGAGGTCCCGTTTTGAAACGCAGTTTGAATTCATTTTTAAGCGTTTCCCAATCAACGTCTTCAAAGTTTTGGTTGTACATAGTTTCATAAATGTTACTTTCTGTTAAAGCCACAGGTACATCATACAATATCACCAACGGATTTCTTTTCTTGGGTGGTTCACATCTGATAGCCTTGTTTAATGTAGAGTTGTTCAGTATTTTGTCCCTGTCTCCCTCGGTGGCAAGATCTACAACTACTACATTTTTTGTGGCTTTTACCTTATTAATTTTGATTTTGTCTCTTGCCGGGTAGATTGTGATTGTAAAGATCTCTTGCACCTTTTTAATGGTCTGACCAGGCAGGGGTCTTAGAAAGACTGCCGTATCTGGTTTTTTAGAGATCTTAGCAATTGTCTCTTTTGTTGTTTGAGCCTTTGTGGCGGCTTGCGCCACCACTCTGGCCCATGTCTTGACTGGCTGTTGTCTTAGTCTGGCATTTTCTTTTTCCAGCTCCTCGAGATGCCCCTGAAGCTTCGCTTTGCTAATAGCCCAGACAGCAAGCTCATTCTTTATTGCCAGTACCGCAGCCTGGCTTATTTTCCCGTCCTTTATGCTGGAGTCTAGGATCTGACTAATTCGACAATGTCTGTCGTACACATTTTCATCGCCATGTCCCATTTCCTCCTGTAAGGTAGGGACAGTAGACATACTCGCCCTCAAAGTCGCACACAAATCACTCGTCTCTTCGTCAGCCATGTTGATTGATGAGTGAAAAAAGTTGGGAGTCCGTCTCTTGCCCCGGACCGGTTCCTCTGGCATGTGGAGGGACTGTTGCAGCTCGCCCACCGGCCTCGCCCCTAGGCCAAGGGCACTCTTCGAACTGCAGGGTTCAGCGCGCCGTTGCCAGCGCACTGGTCCCCTTCGGTCGCTCCGTCATCATCGATTTCACCTGACCCTTCTCGGCAAGTACACCCTGCACTCCAGAGAGGCGGATGCACCTCTCGCCCTTCGCCGCTTACTACCCCGAGCTTCCACCTCTCGGCCAAGGACCCACTCCTACTCAGGTGGTGGGTCGGTCGCCTAGTCGTTCAGCGGTCTGGACCCATCTAACCTAGCCCAGGCGATGTCACCACCTCCTGGGTTTGGCAGAACACGCCCCGGTTACCCAGGGGCGCGGCGAAGAACCCTTGCCGAGTCGCGCTGTGATTCCACGCCGACAAACGAGGTCTCTGGCATGCAGAGCACCTGATGGTCTGTATCCTGCGAACAGAGAGGGACTGGTGTTCGGTCCCTTGACACAGCTTCCCCTGTGCCACACACCCTTCACTTTTGCATCGGGTTGGATAGCAGGTCTCTCTTTTGTCGCAAGGCTGAATACCGAGCTTAACATCCAGCACCACGGGAAGGCGGAAACAGCCACTTGCGAAGGAGAGGATATGAGAGCCGCATAACTTCCCCGAGTGAGGACTGCCGCGGCACACCCGACTGGAAGCGATACGCCCCAGTGCGAGCTCCCGTGCCTTACGGCGCACGGGCAACGGGCAGGCCCGCGCCGAAACGCGCCATCAAGCGACTGACCTCACGCCAGACTCGGGACTCTTATTGCATGTATTAGCTATATAATTATCACAGTTATCCAAGTAACGTGGGTACGATCTAAGGAACCATAACTGATTTAATGAGCCATTCGCGGTTTCACCTTAATGCAGCTTGTACTGAGACATGCATGGCTTAATCTTTGAGACAAGCATATGACTACTGGCAGGATCAACCAGGGAGCTGCGTGAACTAGAGCTGAGCAGCCAGCCGCCCGGGAGTGTGTCCCGGGGGCCCGCACGAACATGCAAGCGTCCGCTCAATTATTCTGCAAACAGCAGGAGGCTGAGCTCCCCTGCACGATACACCTCGAAACCCTCTCAGGTCCTGGCGGCGCGCAGCGCCGTCCTAAGTACTTGGTCAGGTTCGAGAGAGGCGAAATCGCCCGGAGTTAGGCGAATAGACGCTCTCAGTGCGACCACCCGTGCTCCCAGCTGAGCTTGCTGCTGCCGACAGAGGCCCGGGAGCGTGCTGTCGTGGCGTTGCCGGCGGGAGACAACACGCGGCCTCCAACGGTGACCGGGCAGCTCCAACGCCAGCGCCACAGAAGGGCAAAGCCCCACTTGGATGCCAAAGCGCACTCTCCCAGCGCAGCGCACGCGCCAACACGTCCGCACAGCTGCGATGCAAACCACCAGCTAGAACCACTGGGGCAACCGAGCAGCAGACGGCGTCGCGGCGCCGAATGCCGGGCGGCGGCGCATCCTCAACGCACACAGTAATCAATCGGACCAACACACTGCAGATATCCACCGCGCTTCGCACCGGGCCCGCGAGGACCGACTTTGGCCGCCTGCCGCGTCCGTCGGCCGGCGCGCCTGCCACTGGGCGCCCCCACCAGCCGGCTGTAGCGCGTGCGCCCACGCCGGGCGGTCCCCCCTCACCGGCCGGGGACAGTCCCACCCAGCCACTGTCGCGTTTCGCTTCATACCCACATGCCTATTCACGTTTGTGGGTATGACGGGAATCGCTGAAACAACCGGTTAGTAGCTGTACCGATCGTAGCTATCACTGATTCACCTCCAGCGTGAACAACCGCTCAACAACGGATTTCCAGGTCGTTTACGTATCTTCGGCAGCAAACGTAGACGTCCATCGCCATTTGCGAATTCAACGATTCTTGCATGCCTGTATGTTATGTGTCACGACACGCTACATCAGCCAACAAACACGCAGCGAAGTGTGCACGATGAGAGAACACGTGGAAGGTGGCCCGCGTACGTATGCCATGTCCATTGCGCGACTGACTGTCAACTGGCCTCTGTAGCGTGTCGCAGATGTGGAACGCGGTGCACCATGGTATCACACATGTGCCACTGTGTATCATTCAGTACATAACGACCGATGTTCAGTACAGTGTGTGGGTTAGGCATACGACATCAGCGGACAGTGGACACAGGCCTTACCACGACGTACACTGATTGCATCGGCATACGAATGCCAGTGAACAGCTGCGAAGCTCATTGAACACGCAAACTCCTGACTGACCAGCTTGAGAAGACAGGAGGGCGATATATGTCCAGCTGCAGTACGTATTACAGTGGACAGTGTGAGCATCTGCAAAGTAATCAACACTCGCAAGGTGTTGATGGTAGCGAACTATGTTGGAGGGTTGCTGTTAGGCAACACTACATTAACGATTCGTATTACAATTACAGGGCAGGTTAAGGCACAACGTGGGTTAGGTTAAGGCACTACGTGGGTTAGGTTAAGGCACAACTTGGGTTAGGTTAAGGCACAACTTAGGTTAGGTTAAGGCACATCTTCGGTTAGGTTAAGGGACATCTTGGGTTAGGTTAAGGGACATTTTTGGTTAGGTTAATGAACATCTTGGGTTAGGTTAAGGGACATCTTGGGGTAACGGTCAGTGTATGGGGCTAGGGTTCGTTGATAGTAAGGACAGCTGGTGGGTGCCTCAAGAACCGCCAGATACGTCCAGTCAGGATGCACGATTGGCTGATGTAAGGTGGTGCATCAGTTCGATGCCTTTACCAGGGGAGTGGCAGACCTGTTTTTCATTCTTGGTATTGTTTGTCTCGTGGGACAAGGTATTGTGGTGACGCTGGGTGCACCAATGTGGAGGACATGTGTGGGTGTTGTTGGCTGATCTGAGCAATGTTGCTTGTGGGCGGAGTGGGACGTTCTGTCTTATTAGTGGACATCACGTTCTGGTTGTCATAGTTTGGATGGTGTTAAGTGGCGGAAAGGATGCACTGCATGTTGTTCCATGGTGGTGCTTTAGTGTTGTGGCTGTGTCTGTTACAGGCAGAGTGTACTGTGTGATAGAGTGTCTGGGTGAAGAGGTGTTCACATTGTGTGCACCAACTTAGAGCATGTATAGGGACATTCTTCTTCATTTTTTTTTCATTTAACTTACAGAGGAACCCACCGTCTAGTAGCTATGGTGGATTGTACTGCTACTACAATATGTAGCGTTAGTGGCGCTCATGATCTCTTAGCCGGTGTGAGAACTTCTAGATGGCCGTAAAAGTTCTTACACCATTGCCCGTCCCTAGCCACGTGGAGGCGGACCAGATTTCTTGCTCGATGTGCCACTAACCTTCCTCTGTTTATTATTCCCTTTTTTTGTTGATATTGTTAATACAAAGAAACTCTAAAAACAATTTAGAAAATTTGAGATTTAAGAAATATATAAAATCAAAGAAGAGTAAAATTAACATGAGATATTTATGAACTTAGGATCTACTTCTTTAGCAGATGGACAAAAACAAAAATGACTAAAAACAGCAAGCTCTGATTCCATGGATAGCCACACCCACATGAGGGCTCGGCAAATCCTCGAGCCTGTCATAGTGGACGTGGCTTTTGTACATTCGAGCCTCTATATGTTCATTACTCTATGCAAACAAGAAGCATACTACCATGTTCATGATAAATGTGCACTAATATATAATCTTAGGAGTACATTACATTTGTTACCAATCATCACATTAACATTAATTACGAAAACAGGAACAATTTTAAATCATCACATTAACATTAGTTACGAAAACAGGAACAATTTCAAACAATACATAGTAGTTATACAATTATATGAATTATATACATTAACACCCAAGTGCGAGGGCTCGGAATTGAATTCGTGCCAGTCACTCTTGGGATGCTAGAACCTTCATTCCATGTCCTCATTCACAACTGCATCTGTGTCTGAGTGTGAATTTGAGTCTGTGTCAGTGTCACTCCATTGGTGCTGCCTAACCTGTGCACCCAGTCTGACCCGTGCGTAAGGCCGATCCTCCCTAAACTGTTGATGGAGTACATTTGAAATATCGTTGCTTAAATTAGTCAGCCTCACCCACTCATCCTGCTGTCTTATTAAATTATATAAGTCCTCACTCACAGTTGGTTGTGAAGTCCTTGAAAGCCTATGACAGTGTAGGACGACGTGTTCCGGTGTACCACACACACATACATCTGTCTCTCTTAATCCCACTCGTTGTAAATGCACAGGATATGGTCCATGACCCGTCAGGAAATGGACCATTTCGCGCGTAGGATCACAGTGTCACAATCTTAATCTCTCACGTACATCAGGAAAAAAGTTGTACACTCGTCGTCCTATGTCTGTCGCTTCCCATTCAGACTGCCATGTCTGTAGCTTCCAGTCTTTTAAATCCTTCATGTTCCTTAGATTTTGCCCTGTAATATCTCTCACCTTCCCTTCTTCCCCTCTCCTCAACCAGTAGGCTGCCGCACGTTCCCTGATGGTAAGATCAATTGGGCATACACCTAGTACAACACACAAGGCTTCGATGGAAGTGGTATTGAACGCCCCTGACAATCGGAGCAGAACGCTCCGTTCGCCTCGCCTAACTATGTTTACGTGAGTACCTAGGTGCAGCCGATGTGCCCAGACACTAGCTGCAAAACATGTAATTGATTCAAATAGAGCAGTGTGATACGCTCTCATAACGTTCAGCGGCAGCCTGAAGGAGGCACTGTTCAGTCTCGCCACTTTATGCATAATACTCAATCCTTTTTCCGTCATTGTTCTTGCATGTGGTATGAAAGACTGCTTCTCATCCAAATGAAGCCCTAAATACCGCGTTATCTCTTGTCGTTTCAGTGACACGTCATTCAGTTAAATAATTGAGTTGCGTAGCAGCTGATCCTTTAGGAGCATATACACAGTCTTACTCGCCGCCACAGTCATTTTGTTTTTCTTACACAAATCAGTAATGTCACGAAGCAAGTCAGAAGTCATAGGCTCTAGTTGTTTCCAAGAGTTGGTGATACTAACACCATTAGGTCGTCAGCATAAGCAACAACTCCTGAAGCCCTGCTATCCTTATCTATCATGTCCAGCAGTGGTTCAATTACAATGTCCCAGAAAATGGGACCACAGATGGAGCCTTGAGGGCAACCCTTAGATATTCTTTTGACAACTGTTTGATTTCCTGCCTCCATTCTACTGTCCTATGTCTACAGTAATCAAGAAAGTTTGTGTACAATGCAGTTGGAATTTGCAAGTCCCGCAATCTTGCGAACAGGGCAGGCCACCAGAGATTGTCAAAGGCGCCTGAGATGTCTATGAACACTGCCAGAACATAACTGTAGTCCGTATTCTTGGTAATATCGATTGCCCTGTTAATTGCGTCTTCAATAGATTTCTTAGGGCGAAAGCCAAACTGATGGGGTGATAGGCCCCTCAGCTGCCGGTGAGTCTGAAGTCTATCACACAGTAGTCTCTCCTGCAATTTGCCTAAAATGTTTAGTAGGCAGATTGGCCTGTATGTCTTGGCATCTGTCGGATCTTTATCCTCCGATTTTTTAATAATTATGACACTAGCCGACTTCCAGGTGGCCGGAACTCTACCCTCCAGTAGGCATTCGTTAAACAATTTTGTCAGGTACGGAACGATGAGAGGGGCAGCAGCCTTCACGGTCTCAGCATGCACACCAAGTTTTGAATTGCCAAAGCAACCTCTTCCTGCGCAAACGGAATGACAGCTAGGTCGTTGACGTGTTCTTCACCAATTTGCCTGCGAAGATCACGATGGTAAACGCCATCTTCAATTACATCATCGTCAGGAAGTAGCCTATGCAAGAGAAATTATGCCGTACGGCGCCATCCATCCGTCATGCGTCCATCTGCCTGCCGCAGTGTTGACATAATCAGAGGTGATTTGACCCATTCTGTTTGCACTCTGTATGGCTCGCCCCAGATGTCTTTAGACAGATTTGTCTTGGCAAACTTGTCCCAATGAACCTGTCTTGTCTTCTGCAGTTCATCTTTGTACCTATTTTTGGCAGCCAAATACAGTTGCAGCGTTATATGCCTCTCATTATATGTCTTTGCTAGTTGGTAATATCGTCTATCATCTCGAGCTTTCTTCCTTAGTGTTGTCAGCTGTCGGGACCAGGGGAAACGAGATTATCTTCCTGCACTCACAGACGGAATGGCCATAACCTGAGCCTTTTGCAGCACATGTACCAAGAAGTGAGCTCTAAAATCCCCACTCCCTTGTACTTCATTAATGTTAAAACTGTCTATTACATTAAACAAGGTCTCCAGGTTAACCTTCTCAAACAGCAATCGTGGGTGACATGATGAATCTGCCTGTACATTTGAGCGATAAGAGTTATCCACCTCTATTATTATCATATTAGGGTCACTTTGTGAAGCACCATCGCAAATCCGCCAGGTCACGACATGGGGATAAGCTAGTTCATTCGCAAGCGATGTATGTATATTACTAGTGCCACCAGCATGGCCCCTATATGTGGGTCCATGTCCTTCCTTATTCAATACTACCAGCTGACACTCATTGACAAGATTATTCACTAGAAGCCCCCTTGTATCTGTCCTGTCTGCATGCCACAATGTGGATTTAGCGTTTATATCTGCCAAAATTAGTAATTTTCTCAGTCTGGAAAAATTGACTATGTTCCTAATATTGTCAAGAAAGGGCTCAATTTCCAAGGAGTACTGGGCATAAATTGAGGAGATCATCCAAACGTCTCCCCTTATCAAAGCCTCAATCGTCACAATGTGCTCAGAACACAGTTGTGCAATACGTGTGACTTTGATCTTCCTATTTGTTATCACAATTGCCGACTTAGCATCATTTGTTCGGGTGATTGTCGTACAATGCGTTGGCAATCCAGGAATCTTACTGCCATGGATATAAGGCTCCTGAAGACAGGCAATTTGTGCTCCAACGTCATCAATCAATCTACCCAGTTTGGCCATAACCAGTCTACTTCTCATACAATTAAGTTGTATAAATTTCACGATGAATATTTGGTGAATACAAAACATCTAGGAGTAGTTTCCTTAGGGTCGAAATACACTCTGCCATGGGCCCGAACCAGGTCTTCGTATACGTTATGCAAGTTTAGCCCCTCACCACGACGCTTACATACCATAGCCAGCAATTTACAAAGTTCCCTTTTATCATTTGGCAAGTTTTCTACCCTTAATACCATACGATCTGTCTGTTCAGTCGTGGGGTGAGTCAATCGCGTCACCAGACGTAGTGCAGTTTGAAATACGTCCTTATTTTCTAACCTACTGAGTCTAATGTTATTCTCTAAGTCACAGTAATCAACTGAGTCAACAGTATGTTTGGATCGCACAGTAGGTACTTCCTGCTCCTCAGGTCCTGGTTCCTCATCTGTACCATTCTTTAAGTCCTCACAGTGAAGAGTTTCAGTATTCTTCTCTTTATCTTCGATGTGCTGTCCTTCATTGCGTACTTTGTCTCTTTCTATTTCCTTGTTTGTAGGACCCTGAGAATTTGAATAATTACTTCTGGACACCAACCCATGGTTAGATCCGTCATGTCTGCTACCTCCATAAATAAAGCGAACTGGTTTGCTGTAAGACTCACATTTAGACACATCGTATTCAGACTCAAATTTAGACACATCGTATTCAGGTGACACTGTGGATGATCCCTCGTGACAGCCAGAAACAAAGTACCCATTCTCACTCGTTGCCTGCTGCGAAGAATGCAGGGATGATTCCGCAGTTGAGAAGTTGTCAGAAGCTGATGCTGGGTTATTGTCACTGTCCTCGACCAGAAGTTGAGCCTCCAAGTCCTCTATGCGAAATAACGAGGCTGAATGGAACATTGCCCACTGAAATAACTCATGCTTAACTTCTCGCGCAAGATGATACTCCATTGTTCCATGAATGCATGCATCATCTAACGTGTCGGTCATGCGAAAGTATTTGTTTTGAATGGCCACTAAAAGTGATTCCGGTGCTGTATCTCCTTCTCCCTGTGCTAAAATACTCATTTGTCTTCTCCATGCCACCGCACGTCGCCATGCTCTGGCTCTCGTGGACGGTGACCTATATTTCCGCTGAGTATGCTGAATGTTTGTGTAGTTCCTAAATACTTGAGAGTTAGGCTTAGATGACATTACTCAAATCGTAGTCTGTACGTTGGATCTGCCTTTCGTAAAGTTGTCTAAAGGTTGGACAGTCTGGACCCCCAGCTTTTTTACATACCATGTGATGGCATGGAATGCACCCAACTACCATCTGCTCTTTACATTCTGACCTATTATGGCCTGTCTTTCCAAATTTTGCACATGCTTGTTCTCTGTCACAGTGCCTGGTGGAATGTCCCAGACCCCAACACCTAAAACACTTCTGGACAGCAACAAATTCTCTAACTCTTAGGGCTTCAAATTGGATGTAAACTCTATCCTTTTGCAACAGAAGACAACGAATTCTCGGCGTGACTTCAATAATGTTGTTAACTGTACGTTTACCTTTAGGTCCCGTCGTAAACTTCTCAGCTACCTCAGCATGAAACTCCTCAGGGGAAACATGCTCGCTGAGGTTTATTTCATAAAGTTCGTCAAGAAACTCCTCAGCTGTCAGTGTCGTTGGAGTCTGGTAAACTGCTAAGAGAGGTCGCAGCTTCCTTGGCTCCTCACATTTAATATTCTGCAGCGCAGCTGTCTTTTCAACAACCTTGCGCATGTCTTCTGCCGTCTCAGTTTCCATGATGACAGTCCTTGCTGTCGATCTGATAGCTCTAATTTTAATTTTGTCTAGTTTCGGATTTATGGTCTTCGTTATTGCCTTTCTGGGAGTCTTAGAATCCTGATTGGCAGTGCCTTTGAAGAAGAGGACACTTGTCTGTTTGGCTCTGACTTCTTCAATCTTCATTTCAGTTGCGTTTACCTTTTCTGGTACAGCTGCCGAAACAGCGGCAAATGACAATGTGGCTGGCTTATTCTCTCTCAATCGTGTATTCTCCTCCTTAAGACTTTTCAGTTCCATCTCCAGGCGTTGTATTCTCTCCTGTGCATCAGGGGCATTGGCAGTGGCAAGCTCATTCCTCAGCCTTTGGTTTTGTAACCTGAGCTCCTCGATTTGGCCTTCTAACCTGGACTGAGTCAAGACAAAGGTCTAAATCTTATTTATCATTTTGTCTGATATCGCTGTCGACGTTTTCTTCTGCCGTAGTTCACTTGTCAATTCACCCATGAAGTCTTCAACCACAGCAATTTTTTCCTGAGTCGCGTCCATGGTTCTAGTTGCTTCCGACATATCTACAGAAATACGATGCCTAGATACAGAGCTCTTTCCCTTGGAAACCGTCTTCATTATAAACTTACGTGTAGCACTTCCCACAATCGGGCTGGCCACAACCGCCGCTAATTCAGACCAAGTGGTCTTCTCCAGCATCTACGCTATCTACATAGATGCTAGGAAGTCACAAAGAAAGTGTACCACAATTAACATTATACAAGTTCTTGTCCAATAATCAGTTACACCTAACCACCCAACTACAATTAGTTCGATCTACACACCACAACAATAGTTCGATCTATGTACCACGGAGAAAGTTCGCTTGAGGTACCACGAAGGAAGTTCGATCTTTGTACCACGCCGAAAGTTCGATCTATGTACCACGCTGAAAGTTCGATCTATGTACCACGCCGAAAGTTCGATCTATGTACCACACATAACCTAAAAATTTCCATCCAAGCAAGCACAATTTTAAGAGAGCAAAACAAGACACTGTGGAGTATAACTATTTTGACCAGATAGTCTGAAATATGAAGTAATAGAAAATACTTGCAGTAATGATTAACTTTGCTCTCTAGGTACAATGCACTGAGCTATCATGCATGATGTAAGTTTGTAGCTAATTCTGGACAATAAATTCTATGTTATCGGTCTGGGTACAGTACCTTTAATTGAAAGTCACTTTCACATGGCGCACTCTCGAAATAACTTCAGAATTATCACAAAAAAAATCAAATTAACACAGGGCACTTCAACAAGAATACTAACACAGCAGCCATCTTGCCAAAGACGTATAGGGACAGCAGGATTTTGGCATATGGGATATAACTCTTCATTAAATGTAAGATATAGGGGTGGACTGCGATTTTTTTTTCTTTATTGTGATTTCATTCCCCTGCCCTATATGGGCAGGGGAGGGCTGTCAGCGGCACAATCCGCCGCTCTTCAGCTGAGAGACACGACAACTAAAACAAGAATAAAATGATACATACATAAGGAGATAAAAAAGGGGAACATAAAACAGAGTAAGGGGAGAAAATGGAGGTAAAAAGACATGGACATGTAGACGTTCATGGGGGACAGTTAAAAATGTCACCAGAGAGTTAAAAAACACAGTTGGCGATACTTAAAACACAGAGAAGACACTGAATGCGCATGCACTGGTTAAAAGTTGGCCACAGAATTAAAAACACTCTGAAACAACACACTTAAAACCCACTTGGAGCACACACAACGAAGAGTAAAACTACCAGGTGGGACCTGCCGAGGGAAAGGTCAGAGAGGATGGAAAAGGAGGGGAGAGCATGGGGCAGCCGAGGAAGCGGCGGGCTGAAGAGAGGAGGGGCAACCATGGGTTCACAAAGAGGCAGGAGACACGTGGGGTGGGAGAGGCAAAGGGAAAACAGGGCAGGAGGGAGCGCAGAGAAACTGAAAGGAGGCACAAGAGATGGAGGGGGAGTAGGAGGGGAAAGCCACTCAGAAGGAGGAAGGGGGGAGGAGAGGGAGCCCTGAGGAGGAGGCAGGAAGAGGGGGTTAGAGTTGGTAGGAAGGGTAGATGTCAGGGCGAAGCTCATCATCCGGGAGGGGTAGATGGTGGAAGTTGTGTTGGGAAAGGAGATGGAGGGTGTGGAGATGGAGAGAGGGAGGGACACAACGGTAAATGCGCGGCAACTGGTTGGGAGTGGAGAGGAAAGGAGACACCAGGGGGTGAGGGGGATCAAGGCGGCGGACAATATATAGTGTGCAGATGTGTTCAAGAAAAAGGAGAAGGTGGGGGAAGGGGATGAAGTCATAGAGGATGTGCGTGGGGGACGGAAGGCGGATGCGGAAGGCGAGGCAGAGTGCATGGCGTTCGAGGATTTGGAGGGCTTTATAGAACTGGGGAGGGGCGGAAATCCAAGCGATGCTGGCATAACAAGGGATGAGGCGAATCATGGATTTGTAGGTGTGAAGGATGGTGGAAGGGTGCAGACCCCACATCCGGCCAGACAGGAGTTTCAGGAGGCGGATGCGGTTTTGAGCTTTGTTTTGGATGGTAAGGAGATGGGGAGTCCAGGTGAGGTGGCGGTCGAGTGTGAGGCCAAGGTTTTTGAGGGTAGGGGTGAGTTGGATAGGACGGCTATATATGGTGAGGTAGAAATCATGGAGGCGGAAGTAGTGGGTGGTGCAGCCTATGATGATCGCCTGGGTCTTGGACGGATTAACAAGGAGGAACCACTGGTTGCACCAAGCGGTGAATTGGTCAAGGTGGGTTTGGAGGGTACGTTTGGACCGTTGAAGGGTAGGATAAAGGGCTAGGAAGGCGGTGTCATCAGCAAACTGGAGAAGATGAACAGGAGGGGGAGGTTTGGGCATATCAGCAGTGTACAGGAGATAGAGGAGAGGGGAAAGGACAGAGTCTTGGGGCATGCTGTCAGAGGGGTAGAAAGTATGGGAGTTGGAAGTGTGAATAGTCACATAGGAGGGACGATGGGAGAGGAAGGAAGCAACGAGACGGACGAAGTTGATGGGAAGAGCATAGGGCTGGAGTTTGAAGAGTAGCCCTGGATGCCAGACACGGTCATAGGCGTTCTGGAGATCAAGGGAAACAAAGATAGCAGAGTGACGGGAGTTAAGTTGGAGGGAAAGAAGATTGGTAAGGTTAAGGAGCTGGTCGTCGGCAGAGAAGGAAGGCCAGAAGCCACATTGGGTAAGAGGAAGGAGGCGGTGCTGGTTAAGGTGGCGGAGAATACGGCGAGAGAGGATGGTCTCAAAGACCTTACTGAACATGGAGGTGAGGCAGATGGGACGATAGGAAGAGGTAGCAGAGGGGGGTTTGTTAGGCTTAGGGAACAGCAGGACACGGGAAGTCTTCCACAGGTCAGGGTAAAATCCAGTTGGAGAGGAGGACATTGTACAGGGTAGCAAGGACAGACAGAAGGATGGAGGGGATTCCTTGAGGGGACGGTAGGTGACGCCATCATGAAAAGGGACAGTGTTGCGTTTGGAGCGGAGGACGAGTGTGCTGTCTTGCGTGGTGATGGGAGTGTTGATGTCTGAGGGGGGTAACCGATCCAAGTACTGGAAGCTAGGGGCGAGCGGGGGGACAGAACTTTCAGTGCAGTCAAGGACAGTGGGGAAGAGGGAGTAATCAAAATGGGGATCGTCAGGAATGGAGAAGACCTCAGATAGGTGGGAAGCTAAATGGTTAGCCTTACTGAGGTTGTCGATCGTCATGGAGGATGGGGTAATGCGGGGTGGGATGGCTACCAGTAAGGTGGTGGAAGGTGGACCAGTACTTGAAGGAGTTGACAGGGAGGGTGGAGTAGAGGCGTGTGCATGTCTGACGCCAGTCCCGGCGTTTCTTTGCTGTAAGGAGGTTCCAGATATGTCGCTGTAATTGTCGGTGGTGGGTGAGAGTATCCCGGTCACGAGTGCGGAGGAAGGAGCGGTAGAGCCTGCGGGATTCACGCAGGAGAAGGACAACCTAAGGAGGAAGCGTAGGGCGGTGAGGGTGGATGAGTTTTGTAGGGACATGAGCCTCCACAGCATCAGTGATGGTCTTCTGAAGGAAGGAAGAGGCATGGGTGATGTCATCAGGGTGGTGGAAAGTGAGGGGGTGGCTTTCGACCTGTAAAGCAATGGATTCCAGGTAGGCATCCCAATTGGCACGGTGGTAGTCATGGACAGACTTTGGAGGGGCAGGTGGGTGGGTGGCTGCAGTGGCGGGATGGGTAGAGGAGATGGTGAGAAGGACAGGGAGATGGTCACTACCGACGGGATCGAGGACATCAACGGCAATGCGACCAAGGAGGTTGGGGGAAGCGAGGATAACATCGGGGGTGGAGTTACTTTCAGGACAGGTGTGCTGTGGGAGAGGGACGAGGTCACCATGGAGAGTGGCAAGGAACTGATGCCACCGCCGAAGGGTGGCAGGGTCACGGCTGTGGATGTTGAGGTCAGCAGCGATCACATAGGTGGAGAAGGTACGGTCAACATGGGAAATGAAGTCAAAGGGGAGAGGAGCTGCGGGGCAGATATAGATAGTGGCACAGGTGACGGTGAGGGAGGGAAAAATAGGCTCAGGAGAAGGTGTTTGGTCGGGTCATTGAGGAGGGGTTGTGGCCGGACAGGGAAATGCCTGAGGTGGCCTATAGCGACCCGCCTCAAGCTAGGGGAGGGGGATTGTCAGTGCGGTGAAGGAGATAAGGGGAGATGCGGACTACATGGTGGCGTTGGAGGAAGGTTTCATTAAGGATGAAGGAGTCAACCTGGTGCTCGGAGAGGGTATGCATGAAGAGGTATTTGTTTGCAGGAAGGGAGCGAATGTTGAGGTAGAGGAGATGATACTGTTGACATGCCATGAGGTTGGGGGTGGGAAGGCTGCAGTAAGGGGAGAGAGGGGCTTAAACGAGGGTGTCTAGGCGGGTGAAGGTAAAGTGTGCCTGGTTGTGGGAGTATGTGGCGTAGGTGTTTAAGTGGAAAACTGAGCGGGCGGCAAGGGAAATCTGCTGGAGTGTGTGGGGGCGCTGGAAGGGGTGGATGTTCTGCAGGACGACGGTGAGGAACCAGATGATGTCTTCTGCTGTAGGGGGAGGGCGGAGGGAATTGTTAGGGTGGATGGGTGGGTCAACGGGGCGAAGGGGGACAGTGAGTTCAGGTTTGGTGGGAGGGGGCTTGGCTTTGCATTTGGAGGAATAGGTGGGGTGAGGTTCATTGCAGGTGTTGCAGGATGGGGGGGGGACGAGATTGGGACACTGTTTGAGGAAGTGGGAGGCTTTGCAATGGGTGCAGGTGGGTGGGTTCTTGCAGTTTTGGGTGAGGTGGTCATTGTACAGAAAACAACGCTGGCAGCGGTAGGATTGAGGAGGGAAACGGGATGGGTCAATAGGGTTGCGGCGGTTGAAAATCAGGGAGGTGGTCGATGGAGGAGGCGGACTCTGTAAATATACGCATGAGGAAAGATAGGCCAGAGGAGTTGTAAATACGGCAGGCAGAGCGGACTTCCAGGGAGGGGTGGGCATTCAGTTCCGCCAACACCGCAGCCTCCGTGACCACAGGGCTTAGTTTTGTGGGTTGGCGGACGACGGGGCGGTTGGGGCTGACAAGGAGAGGAGGATGTAAGGAATGGGGTGAGGGATGCGTGGGGCCCAAAGGTGATGCGCGTAAGGCGCCGGAGGAGATCAGTATGGAAGGATGGAGAGCGAGACTTGATGAGAACAGAGTCTCTGCGAGGGATAAGTTGGGTGATGGGAGCACTGGGGATGTACTTCCGGATTTCTAGGGTGAGGGTGCGGGCATCCAGGAATTTTGGATCAGTGTTGGCTAGGACAAAGGTATACAGGGAGGGGGCTGGAAAGGAGGGAGGTGGGGTGGTATCCATAGCGGGGTCAGTGGGACGTGGGGTGGGCAGTGGCTTTTTGGATGAGGGAGTAGAGGAGAGGTCACCACTGGGCCGTTTGGAAAATTTTTTGGCGGGTGTTGCCTGGGAGGAGGGATGAGGGACTGGATGGATGGGGAGGTGGGAGGCAGGGCCCTCCTGTGAGGCAGTAGCACCGGATGAGAGGGTAAGGCACTCTGTGGTGGCGATTGTGGCACGGCGGGCGGAGACTCAGGCAGGGGAAGCAGTGGTAGTCGCAGGGGGGAGAGGGGGAAAGTCGTCTCGGCGGGCGACAGGAGTGGGAGGGGGGTTGGGAGCAAGGACAGAGGCAGGAGCGGGTGCAGCAGAAGGGGCAGTAGCAGGGGTAGGGGCAGGAGTGACGGACAGATGGGGATACAGCGATGGAGTGGAGATAGATGGGGAGGAGACTGTGAGTAGGGGATGTGCATAAGGCAGGTTAATCCCAGAGGAAGCACTCCATGACGTTACAGTGGGGGCTGGTGTAGGGAATGTGTAGATGATGGTGGTAGTTGGGGCGTCCATGATTGCAGGCGGCAGTGAACACCGAGAGGCGGCGGCAGAAGGGCGAGCACCGAGAGACGGCGGCAGAATAAGCGGCGAACACCAAGAGACGGCGACAACGGCGGCGGCGGCAGAAGAAGCGGCGAGCACCGAGAGACGGTGACCAGGCGGCGGCGGCGGCGGCAAGCACCGGGTGGCGGCGAACAGACGACGACGAAGGCGGCGGCGGCGGCGGCGGCGGGCAGCAGTGACGGCGTGCAGACGGGCAACAACGCGCCAGGCACGGTTGGGGCTCTTCCACGTCGAAGATACACCCTGAGAGTAGCCCAGGCAGTGCAAGTCCTCTATGAGGAAGTGGGGGAATCCAAACCTCGAATGGTAGACAGCGATTGTTTTTTTTTTTTCTTTATTGTTATTTTTAGCACCTTACATAAGGCAGGCTGTCAGCAGCAGAGTATGCCGCTCTTTAGCCTTGAGTTTACAATAAATAAGACATAGAGGGGGCACAGAGAATACTAACAAAACGCCTGGCCAAACAATGTAGACACTAAAATACAAAAAACATGGAGCAGTTCACGCAGGACGAGAAAACATCACTGACACTAGTGGACGCGGCGCACAGAACATGGAGGATGGCGACGGTACACGCGAACATAGGCGGCGTAATGGCGAACAAACACTAAACACAAACGAAGGCACACACACGATACGCTGATGGCGATGATCTCTGGCGCGCAAGTGTTCACTGTGCGTGTACGAGTCCGGGGACCTGCCAAGAGAGGAGGAGGAGGAAGGGGAGTGGGAGAGCGAGAGGGGAGAGCAGAGATGCCACAGGCAGGGGAGATAGGGGGAGGGAGGAAGGGGGAGGGAGGAAGGGGGAGGGGGAGCCCGGGGGAAGAGGGGTGGAGGGAAGAGAAGGGAAGGAAAGAGAAAGGAAGGAGGGTGCCGGAGGGAAAGGACACAGGAAGTGGGGGAAGGATCAAAGTTGGTAGGAGGGGTAAATGGATGGGAGGAGGACATCATCAGGGAGGGGGAGCTAGCGGAAGCCACCTTGGGAGAGGGTAAGGAGGGTGGAGAGATGGAGACCGGATGGGACGTGGGAATACAGGCGCGGCAGCGGGCGGGGGTGGGAGAGGATCGGGGAGACCAGCGGGTGAGGAGGATCAGGTTTACAGGAGGTGTACAGGATCCGTATCCTTTCAAGGAAAAGGAGGAGGTGGGGGAAGGGGATGAGATCGTACTGGATCCGCGTGGGGGAGGGGAGACGGATGCGATAGGCGAGGCGGAGAGCATGACGTTCAAGGATTTGGAGGGATTTGTAAAAGGTAGGGGGGCAGAGATCCAAGCTGGATGGGCATAACAAAGGATAGGGCGGATGAGGGATTTATAGGTGTGGAGGATGCTGGAGGGGTCCAGACCCCATGTACGGCCAGAGAGGAGCTTGAGGAGACTGAGTCGGGAGCGTGCCTTGGCTTGGATTGTCCGGAGCTGGGGAGTGCAGGAGAGGCGACGGTCGAGGGTGACGCCAAGGTACTTAAGGGTGGGGGCGAGGGCGATGTGTATGTAACATGCGTCGGTATCGTGCGTCATTTATTTATCTATTTATATTTGTTATGTCTTTATGGATGTTATTTATTTGGTTTATTTATTCATTTCCTTGTGACTTCGTTTATGCGCGTACAAATGTGCCGATCGTACCGCGGTTCCTTTCTGTTACGTTTCTTTTGTAGCTGCCTAAAGCCTCTACACACCGTCGCTCCCCTACTGACTCATCACCACCCACACTAACCGCCCTGGGGACTTGCCAACGACACACCCTATCCCAAGACTATTTTCTTGTGGAGTATCATGTGTTATTATATTTTATTTCACATCCAAAGTTTAGAGGTATTGTAGTTCACTGTACTGCGGTGTACGCTATGTTACCACACCCCGGGGGGGGGGGGGGACGGCGAAAACGGTCCGTTGCCCGCCGGGCACCGCCCGACACCCGCCCGACAGCGCCGCCACCACGCGACGCGCCGACCACTGGGCCGACACCGCCCTTCTGGCACCCATCCGACCACCCGCCAAAGCGATACGCTGTAGAGCGGCAGAACACTGCGCGTCCGGCCGCCGCTGCCTCCCCCGCCACTCCCGCGCGCGCGGAAGCGGCGCCCATCACAGCGCCCACGCCAGCGGCAAGGGGCCCGCAAACCGATACGCCTCCGTTCGCCGTACCCAATGCACCGCCCTGGGTGCGGTGCACCTGGCCAAACGATACACCCAGAGATGCGAAATACAGGAAACAAGCAAGGGGTGCCACACGTGTCCCTGGCGCCCAGCTGCGAGATCTCGTCTCGCGACAAGACGAATCCCTCAAGCTAGGGCTGAGTCTCAACAGATCGCAGCGTGGCAACTGCTCTACCGAGTACAACACCCCGCCCGGTACCTAAGTCGTCTACAGACGATTCTGAGTCCCGACATCGGAATATAGACACCTATGGTCGACCGGTAGGGGCAGGGCGGCGCCGGGAACAGATCCCAGACAGCGCCGCCCGAGTGCCCCGTCTGGCAAACCAGTTGGGCCCGTACGGCGCGGCGCCACGTGGGTCGACCGCGCCTAGTAAAGTCACGTATTTTCGAGCCTTTCGACCCTCGGGACTCCTTAGCGATATCGTTGCCACAATGGCTAGGCGGGATTCGGCCTTACAGGCGTTCAGGCTTAATCCCACGGATGGTAGCTTCGCACCACCAGCTGCTCAGGCGAGTTCGTGAACCAAATGTCCGAACCTGTGGTTCCTCTCGTATTGAGCAGGATTACTATCGCAACGACACATTCATCAGTAGGGTAAAACTAACCTGTCTCACAACGGTCTGAACCCAGCTCACGTTCCCTATTAGTGGGGGAACAATCCAACACTTGGCGAATTCTGCTTCGCAATGATAGGAAGAGCCGACATCGAAGGTTCAAAAAGCGACGTCGCTATGAACGCTTGGCCGCCACAAGCAAGTTATCCCTGTGCATCAGTATCAAGCCAGCTTTTGCCCTTTTGCTCTACGCAAGGTTTCTGTCCTCGCTGAGCTGGCCTTAGGACGCCTGCGTTATTCTTTGACAGATGTACCGCCCCAGTCAAAATCCCCGCCTGGCAGTGTCCTCGAATTGGATCACGCGAGGGAGTAAACTGCGCCGCACACGCATACGCGCCGACGCACATGGGACGCACGGCACGCGCAGGCTTGCACCCACATGCACCGCACGCTGTGGCGCATGGATGCAACCCTAACACTCTTGGCTCGAGAACACCGTGACGCCGGGTTGTTATACCACGACGCACGCGCTCTGCCTAACCGAGTAAGTAAAGAAACAATGAAAGTAGTGGTATTTCACCGGCGATGTTGCCATCTCCCACTTATGCTACACCTCTCATGTCACCTCACAGTGCCGGACTAGAGTCAAGCTCAACAGGGTCTTCTTTCCCCGCTAATTTTTCCAACCCCGTTCATTTGGCAGTGGTTTCGCTAGATAGTAGATAGGGATAGCAGGAATCTCGTTAATCAATTCATGCGTGTCACTAATTAGATGACGAGGCATTTGGCTATGAAGCCGTCTTTATTCACAGAAAATACATCTGAATAACACAGGTATATATACACTCTTAAGAGCTAGTGCGCCATACTCCCCGAAAGGAGCTTACATGGGCGACGGTTACTGCTGGTGGTGTAACCGCTAAAAGCTTACATTATTACACAGTGTAGTGTTGTGGCTGTGTCTGTTACAGGCAGAGTGTCCTGTGTGATAGAGTGTCTGGGTGGAGTGGAGTTCACATTGTGTGCACAAACTTAGAGCATATATATGGACACTTTCTTTTTTTTTTCACTTGCCGCCATGATTTTACGGCCCACCACCTAAGTGCTTAAGGTGGGTCTATTTTGACCACTTGCCCGCTACGACTGGTGTACGGGTGCTGACGTAGTTGACTCACTCACACCAATTCCCGCATCCGGCAGTACCGTTGCACGTGTCCCGCCACGTGGAGGCGGGTCTTTCCTTGTTGTTTTTTTTTTTTTTTTTTGTTTTTTTTACTTTGGCAGCTTTCCCAAAACCGTTTTAACAAAATTTTACAAAATTAAATTTGGATTAGAAGAAGAAAATACAAGGAATAGTTTAGACTGAAGAGGAGAAAAGACGATAGGAAAGGAAGAGATGATAGTCCCTCCACCTTAGTGTACTGAGGATGAGCGCCTTGGGATTTATCTTCAAGCCTCTGATCCCCAGTCTCCTAACCTTAGCATAGGAAGTTATGTTCTATTCTATTTATAACAACTGATATCTCTATTTATTTCTAGCAGGTTATTTATATACAGGTTTAAAGTGCCGTGGTAGCTGATGGCAATTGCGATGGTGCGCCAACACTGTTTATACCTAATTTCATACATTAATCTAATCGGTATTGTCCATTGCAGGACTACTTATGTGACTATGCGTGTCAGTTGTTTGAAGACTCAATAGTCTTAGTTTACATCTTCCACACTATGGTGTCTGTCTGGGTGCTGCATATGGGTTTATCGTCTGTGTGGTCTTCCGTTCCTGTACTCTTTGTGGCATTCATCAGAAATTTTGTCTGTTACTGCATTCAATTCGTCCCAAAGTTCTGGTGTTCTGATCGCGTCGTATATGTGTTCCTCGGTCTGTAGGTGTTGTATCCCAGGTGTGTTCCTGTGCTGTCTGTACTTGCCGCAGAATAGGATCGTGTGTTCGGGGGTTCCCATACATCCACATGTACATGTTGACGTGTCTCTTAGACTCACTCGATTTAAGTGCGCGGGATAAGGTCCGTGGCCAGTCAAGAAATGCACCATGCCGCAGCTAGGATTGGCATGTTTCATTCTTAACCTTTCCGTTATGTTCGGAAAAAAGGTATACACTCTCCTTCCCTTATCGCTTGTACCCCATTCTTGTTGCCATGTGTCGATTTTTCATTTTTTGAAGTCCCGCTTATTGTTCAGCGGGGAACCAGTCATTATGTTGACCTGGTCTAGTCTACCCATCTTTAACCAGTACAGAGCGGCCCGATATTTGATTGTAATATCTATCGGGAAGATTCCTAGCACGACACACAATGCTTCGACTGATGTAGTGCCGAAGGCTCCCACTAGTCGCAGAAGGACGCTTCTCTGCCCTCGCCTAACCGCTGTTCTGTTTGTGGCGAGGTTGAGTCTGTGCGCCCATGTACTGGCCGCAAAGCTTAGCACTGATTCGAAGAGTGCGCAGTGGTAAGTTCGTGTGACTGACAGAGGAAGTCTGTATTGTCCTGAATGAATCCTTGCCAGTTTATGTAGAATTTTTCCTGCCTTGTCTATTGTTATTCTGATGTGTTCATGGAAGTTCAGTTTCTCATCCATGTATACGCCCAAGTAGTGGGTTACTGTCATTCTCTTTATGTTGTTGTTCTCTATTTTAATTGATGGATTGCGTCTGAGTTGTTCTTTCATCAGTGTGTATGTTGGTTTGTTGCCCGCTATCTTGAGCTTGTTTGTGTTGCACCATTGTGTTATTGTTTGCAGTGTGCCACTCGCCTTCTCCTCTAGTTGGGCTCTTGTATTTGCTGAGATAACCACCAGTAGGTCATCTGCATAAGCGACAGCACCGTCTGTCCTCATATTCTCATCCAGCAGTTGCAGGAGAGGTTCAAAAATTATGTCCCAGAAGATGGGTCCACAGATCGAACTCTGCTGACATCCTTTGGTAATTTTCCTTATTACCTTCCGGTTGCCCACACGCCATTCCACTATTCTGTCCCTGCAGTAGTCTAATAGACTGTTGTATAGGGCTGCGGGTACTTCCATCTGGCGTAACCTCAGAAACAGTGGTGGCCACCACAGAGTATGTTTTATCTGTGTTTTGTGTAATTTCTAGAGCTCTGTTTATTGCATCATCAATGCTTTTTCTTTTCCGAAATCAAAACTGGTGAGGATTCATTCCAAGTAGGGTTCTGTGAGCCTGCAAGCGGTCACACAGTAGCCTCTCTTGGATTTTTGCCATGGTGTTTATGAGGCATATAGGTCTGTACGATTTAGGATCTGATTGGTCTCTGTCTGCTGATTTTCGTATGATGACTGCATTTGAGGTCTTCCAGACTGTCGGTACACGGCCTAGCCTTAAGGCGTCATTTAGTAGTTCTGCTAAGTATGGGGTGATCTGTGGTGCTAGCCTCTTGAGCACTTCTGCATGGATCCTGTCAGGTCCAGGTGCTTTCTTATTTTTTATCTCTCTTATCGCTACCGCAACTTCCTCAAGCGCAAAGGGACAGGTGACGGCGTCAGTGTCATACTGTTCATGTAGTTCTTGCCTGAGTGTGATCTGTTCCTGTGTGTGTGTGTCTGTGGCGTCTTCCGGGAGGAGTTTGTTCAGCAGATATTGCGTTGTGTTTCTCCATCCCACTGTCATTGTGCCGTCATCCTGCCGTAGCGTGCTTAATGCCAATGGGGTCTTGATTTTTTCTGTCAGAATATTGTATTGTTCCCCCCAGATATTCTGTTGTGTGTGTGTGGTCAAGTAGCTCTCCCAGTGTTGTTTTCTGGTCTGAAGTAATGTCTTTATGAAGAGTTCTTTGGCTTCCCTATATGCAGCTTGAAAGGACTCTGTTGGATTCCTTTCATGTTTGATTTCTTAAATCTGTTGTCATTTACGGCATAAATTCCTCTTCTAAATTTACTGTGGCGTTTCTGCCTATCTAGGAGGAGACTGAGTAGTGGAACGTGTTACTTTTACACATAAACAAGAACGATCTGTCACACAACTACACTTTAAAACACAGTTTATGTGTAATTCATGTCACACAGTTTCATACGGAACCTACATCCGCTTTCTTTTATATACTGTATATGATAAGATACTGTCATCCCCCTTCCCTTCTGTGTGAGAGGATGAATGAGCAAATGTATTTCTAGTTGCATGCTTGAGGGTAGCAGACAAGCCTGTCTGCTAGAGAACAGTAGGACCAACTTCGGAACAGGTAGCTACGCTTTCTAAAACCAAAGAGGTTTCTATCCTTAGTATGGTCCTGTCTGTCCCTTGTCATGTTGGTATAGGAAGCTGCCCCTCTGGCCATTTCCGTTTGTAGTGGGGAGCCACCCTCAGGAAGGGACGAGGGCAGTCTGTCCGTGGCGAGCGTCTGAAGTGGGAAGATCTCCGGCTAAGCACGTGTCTGCTAAGTCCATAGGACAATGGATTTCTTAAGTTCAGCCTAACTGAAAATTTAATCACCTTTATTTCAGATTTTGCTCTAAAATATCTAATGTTATCTTAAATTGCAGCGCAGTGTAATTCTCGTGTGAAGTTCAGAATATATTCCGGTAGTTGCTTTGTCACTACTTTGTGAGTAAAGTGGAATCACGTGTGGATCAGTAACTCTAACTAAGTTCATCAATCTTAAATGCGAATGTGCGTGAGATTATAATGTCTCGTCTTGACAATAATTTTCAATATAGCAACTTTTCTTTATGTTCAACCCACGTGGGGTGTACTTTGTTTGACCCATCAGGTTAATAGTAAGACGATAGTAATCAGTTCGAGTTTTTTCTTTTGTAAATTGCTTTTCGATCTAATTTTTTTTAATTATCAAAATTATTGTGGAGTTACACTCCTTGTGTAAACCAAGTTGACCACATGAAGCATGTGGTGTAATCATCAAAGTAGCCCTCAGCTGTTCTTTTCGGGAAGATTTCACAAAGAGTTAATATGAATTTAGTATACCAGTGTGTGGTAATTACATGACAGACAGGATTGTGCTACGAACGTAACTTCTTTGGGTGAAAATTGAATTGGTTGGTAGTGGTTAATTTTCTCTTGCATATGTTTCAACGCTATTTTTGTGTTGTTTTATGAATGCAGTGTTGTATGCAGTCTCCCAATCTTGGCTCCATATTTGATGTGTTGCGTAAGATTACAACCTCACATTTTCACAATCCTAAATAAGGCAATAGTTTAGTTAGGAATCAAGTTTAATATGCTGAAATTTCAATGATCAATGTTAAAATAAATTTCCAAATATAAACTGATTTATTTCTTTTTATTTAAATTCTCTTTTATATATATATATATATATATATATATATATATATATATATATATATATATATATATATATATATGTGTGTGTGTGTGTGTGTGTGTGTGTGTATATATATATATATATCACTGGTTGTCATATGACTATTAAAAGATTATAATTAATGTTAGTCTGGTTTGGAATTTGGTAAGCTAGACAATGTACCTGGTGAAAGAGTTGCTCAGTAATGCAAGATTAACTTCCCCAGGCAGTTCACAGCTTTTAACCCACTTTTATTGTCTATCAGTTCCGCTTACACTACAAAATAAAGCAACAACATTATACATGGCGACCCTGTTCTGTGATTCCGCTAGACGCTGGAATCTCTGAAACGTTAGATTGCGAGAGTTGTATAACCTTAATTTTTTTCCCTGCAGCGCTCAAACAACTACTGCGTTGTTTCTGAGCAGACTTTCAAAAGATTCACGGCGTTGTTGAGCTGCGTTGTGTTGTTTGTCTTGTTTTGTTTTCTATATTTGTGTGTTTTATATGTATGCGTTTTTTTTTCTCGCTTGTAAATTGCACTGACTTCCATCAAAGATATAAATTTGATGTGCGTGTGAAAAAGTGCGTACTAAGTTGGGTACCTTTCGTGTGACTGTCGTAATTTTTGCGGGATACATTCATTCTGATTAGTGTGTTGCGTACCAGGCATAAATTGAACTAATGCAGACTCGTAACCAAGCTAAAAGTAGGCGGTCCAACAACTTAAGCAACATGGACCATGGGGATAATTTGATTTCGAATATTAACACGCCGGACGGTTCCGAAAATACAATGGGGAATACTTCAGAGGAAATGCAAAACAGGACGAACGGGCTCACATCAGAGCCAGAAATTAGTTTGCCTCCAACTAACCAAATTGATTTGACAGAACTCATGAAAGCCTTATTGCAACAAAATAAAGAAAACGCAGTGAAATCTGAAAAATCAATCCGAGAGCTAGGCGAACAAATGGCGCAGAAATCTGAAAAATCGATCTGCGAGCTAGGCGAACAAATGACGCAGAAATCAGAAAAATCGTTCCAAGAACAAAAAGAATCATCCGAAAAATCGATCTGTGAGCTAGGCAAACAAATAGAGGAAAAACTAATCCAGCAGACAAATAAAGTTGACAAGTCGATGCAGAGAGTGTCCGATGATATCTCACAAAGAATAAACAATCTGGCAAGTGAAATAAAAAGTGATATTATGAAAGAATTAGGCCGTACATTTGAACAAATCGACGATCGTCTGCAAGCCTTAGAACAGGGCAAGCGGAGTCGCGATGCGGAATCGAAAGAGAGCGAAGAACAGCTACTTAGGAATTTCCAAGCGCTGAGAGAAGAATGCCAAAGAGAACATCAGCAGGTACTCTCGAGGGTACTGGAGGAGGAAACGCATTGTCCAGCGTCCATTAGCAACACAGTAGCGGACAATAGTCAAGCGATTCACGCTCTTGAACAGCAAGTAGAACAATTGAAGCAGACTGGGGCGGAGGACAACAGACAAATACATGATAAGATTGCGGCAATAGCGGACATCGTAGGCACAATGAAGGTGACGGAAAGCGAGAACAATACTACACCAGTAGCGGTCGCAGAGACCGAAGAAGTGCGTTCGCTTCTTAGATTTCAGAAGGAACAGTTCGAAGTGAACAGGCGGCACAAAGCTGTAACAGGCGAATTACAAGAACGCGTGGCGCATCTGGAAAACCGCATGGCGTGTGATTCCGAACTCGCCAATAACACTAAAAATAGCCGTACGGACAGTGCAGAGAGGGACTCCGGCCACGAGGGAGATTTTGACGACAGGGAAGAATGTATTTTGAGGGGCAGACATGAGAAAAATAGAAACATTCAATGGCCTCGCCGGGAGGAAATGCGGGGATTCGATTTCAAACATTTCCTTACGGTGAGAAAGTTTGACATTTTTCGAAATTCGCAAAAAGGAATACATCCACGAGCATGGCTCGAGCAATTTGAGTTTTGTCTTCCCCCCGACTGGGCAAGTTCACATAAGATAGAATATATGTGTGGGTATTTGGAAGGCGAACCGGCGATTCGCATGAGGTCGGCAGCGCGTCACTGTAACTCCACTCGGGAGTTTCGACAAGCCTTTCTGTCCGCCTATTGGTCGGAAGCGGCACAAGATAGGGTCAAGCATGGCATAATTATGCTGCCAAATTTGAACCAGTCTGGTTTCGGCAGCCCAGCACGCCTATTCGACCACATGCTGCAGACAAATCAATTTCTATACGACCCACACGGGCCTGCGGAAGTAATTAGGATATGCATCACCAAATTGCCAATGCACTTGCGCCACGTCATTCTTGCGGGACGATGCAAAGAGGACGTGGAAACGTTTAAGACACTTCTCCAAGAGTTGGAATATAATACAGCAGAATGCCCACCTAATCAGGCACAAAGTTATTACGGGGCACAGCAGTGCGATCGCAATCGTGGCCGTAGTACTAATCAACGGCGTGACTGGTCGTCGCGACGCGAACGGAACAATAATCGGGACCGGCCGTATAGAAACTGGGGTAACAGTCGCGAACACAGGTGGAACAACGGAAATGATCGAGGACGTGGACAAGATCGTGAACGCTACAAGTACGGCAACCAGAATCGATACTACGGTGGGAATAGGACTGTAGGCAGAGCACCTCATGATGTTGAAGTTCGGCCAGCTAACCCTAGACATAATCCAGCAAATGGAAATGAACAAAACCGGCAATGACAAACGATCAGCGCAGAAGGCGCCCAATCGGAACAAATGAGCGACATGGCAAATGAGTAGAAAGGACAGTGAGGAGTAGAGGACGGTGAAGAGAAACAATTGATTAGTTTACATTTGTGATAAATGCATTTTGAATAATATGTTGGTAAAAAAATGATAAAGATGTTTCTATGTGATTGATTGAAATGATGTTTTTAATTTTTTTTCTTTCCTTGTGCAATTAGGATTTAGGTTGGTTCAAATGTGAAGATAAAAGGTTTCTTTGTGAACGAGTGACATGCTGTTTATGTTTTTTTGTGTAAATTGAAAAGAGTCGCTCCTGAGAGAAGCAAGATCTGTGTTGAATTAATGCAAAACTCAGGGGAATATCCGATCTGTGGGTATTATGGGTCTGGCAAACCCAGGTCCCCAGCTGTTAGTAGCCCTGTTTCCGATTTTCTGCTTTCAGTGCTACTATCTATCTATTACTATTCTATATCTGTCAGTATAAATGAGGATCTCTTACTATAGTATGCGTGTTGTATAAATATTTTAAGATAGGAGAACTCTGAGAAAGGAATGAGTAAGTTTGGAATCTTGAAAACAGGATGCGATAATACGATTGTTTAACGAATGGCTTCCCAATATACGCTAATATGTTAATATTGATGATATATGCCTTTTTTGTTCTTTATAGCTGAGTATGTAAAGTGCTGTCTGTGGATTTCGTAAGTAGATTGATTCCCTTCAAGGTGAAACAAGAGTTGTGGTTTGTGTAATTTACGTGGCCTGAAATAGTATTATGGCAGTCAAATGATGAGCAGTTTTCAAGCAAATGGAGAATGGAACGGAAATATGGATCCTTTTTGTAGTCTTGATTGATATTGAGTCAAAGCCTGAAAAATTATTCTGCGTTAATACTTGTCCTAGAAAAGCGATATTTATGTGTTTTGCTGATGCTGTGAGCATTACAGCTTACTGTTTTCGCTGGTGCGGGATGCACTGCAGCCTATATGATTTGTACTGAGGAAATTTCCCTCTTGAAGGTAGAGGAAGATTAAATAATTTTGATTATGGGACTTAAGGAAAGCTTGGTTTAAGGTAATAAGGATGAAGCAAAACATTTGTCATTTAAACTACAGGAGGATTCGGATCTTTTGCGTCTGTTGTAAGTTCAATATGTTAAGATGAAACTGTTTTACAGAATAGAGGTGACCACAATTTTGCCATTCATGAGAAATGAATCCAGAATAACCACCACAGACGAAATAACTAATTTGGAAGTGAAAGGTAACTTAAAGAAGGAACGAAATCGCAGCAAAATGGGTAAGAAAATGTAGTATAACCTGTATAATGCAGATTTTTTATCGTTCTCAGAGTCATCAGCGTGATTAATTCTTGTGATAACGTAATTTTAGATGAAATTGTCTTACTGTTTTATGTATAAACATATGAGTATGATTAATGTAGGTGTGTGAACTGGTATAAATGTTTTGATTTGCAAATAACCATTGTTCTTCTTCTATGTATGTTTAAGGAACGTTTCTCCATGTTTATCATGTGACAAGACGTATGCCACGAGCGTCAAGAAGAGGACGAATTAGAACAATGTTGTAGTGGTATATACGCGGTGTTGAAATAGCATTGAAGTAGCTTGTTGGATTAACTAGTAGTGGATAGAAGTAGAATTTTGAGTAATACATGTTTATGGATAGTTAGTTTGTAGAATAGACAACAGGTGTGCATGTGTGTGTGTGTGAGTGTGTGTGTGAGTGTGTAAATAACATGTGACCCTATGCTGTCCTGACCTATACTTGCACAAGGCATAATCGTATTCATTTTAGTGAATTAATAAGTAGCATTTGATTTTTTTAAAACGCAAGTGAACCACATTAGTGATGTGGATTTAGAAATTATATTGTCAGTTCATTTAATTTTTATGTTTTACGTTGTTAAGTCATTTAACTTTTATTTTTTTATATTGTCAAGTCATTTAACTTTTATTTTTATACTGTCGATTCATCTAATTTTTTTTATTTAAAAAAATTAAGTCTCACTTTTGTTCTTAAAAATTGTGAAAGACAATACTGAGTGGTATTATGTATGACATTTTGTAATCACATAACTATGATGAACAAAGTCTTTAAATGCAGTTGAGAACGTGAAAGCGAACCGGCTAAACACTTACGAGACAGCAGGACCAGCGAGGAGGAGGGCTAGTTGTAAACTAGCGGGTTTCCCAGCAGGACACGCTGTCAACCAGGCCACTTCGGGAGCGCGGTCGACAACAAAAGAAGGGCACTCGACAAACACTTTCCCTTGCACCTGGAGCTAATGGACGGCCACCCCAGTCGTGGAGGCGATGACCTGAGATGGGCGAGCGGTCCACCGCGCAGAAATCCATCTGCTGTCAACGCAACACACGCACGCGACCGTGACGAGATGGCTGCGGTGAAACAACTCAAGGGGCGTGGAGCCTTTTGACAGGTACTGTCCAGAGAAACTTGCAGACGTCAACGACGCCTATCGACATTTCCTGACGGATGCCTACTGTCAAGCGACAGTAAATCATGGTTCGATGTTCTCTGGTCGCTAAGGGTGTCACAAAGAAGAGCCATTAAGTGTCATCCTTGCCCAGGAATATCAAACCGGCGAGCCAATTGAGGATAACTCAAGAATGTAACAACACAAGGGGCGTGGAGCCTTTTGACACATACTGTCCAGAGAAACTGGCAGACTTCAACGACGCCTACCAACATTTCCTGACGGACGCCCACTGTCAAGCGACAGTAATTCATAGTTCGATATTCTCTGGTAGCTAAGGGTGGCACAAAGAAGAGCCATTAAGTGTCATCCTTGCCCAGGAATATCAACCTGGCGTGTCAAACGAGAATACCGCACGAATTTGACAACACAAACATGGAACCAAATCGAGATGTACGTGACACGGGCCACCAAGAGAGGGCAGAGACGGCGGGATTGTACGCAACAGATGGACAAAAAAATCCCTAGTGACAGCTGCGGCGACGAACCCCCCCCCCCCCCCCCCGCCCCTTATATTGTGCCTCAGAACAGTGGAACTACTGAGTGTGTCAGAGAACAGTGATTATAGGGTTCTTAGTTCAATGCACATACATGTGTTTCTGTCAGAGAAACTTTGACTCGTGTGTTTTGCAGGGGTTCGATTTATTGGTGTTTATTAGACTGACTCTTGTATTTTGCAGGTCTTCTATTTATTGTTTTTTTTCTTTACACTTTGACTCTTGTATTTTGCAGGTGTTTTATTTATTGGTGTTTTTTTTAGATGTTGACTATTGTACTGTTTTATTGATCAATGTTTGTTCTTGTGTGATGTATTAGATTTGTGATATTTTGTTTCGTAAATTCATTGCTGTGGCATTGCTTCGTTTATCAGTCAGATAGCTTTTCATTCTCATTGGACTGTGATCGATTAGCCTTTGCATGGGGCATATTTATAGTGAGGAACCCCATAAGGGTAACAATCACATAATTAATTGTGGTTTCAGTATAATGACACAGTGATCATTGTTTGCTAATTAACTGAAATATAGTAGAGTGATTAAATTAATGCCACAAAGTTATTTTAATTCTACAAATTATTAGTTTTATAAGATATAGAAGTTTTTGTGATAACCACTTTGTAAAACATGTTTTTTTCTCTTATCACTTTTTTTTGCTTTTGCGGATTATGCATTGTAATGTTCTCTTTTATAATACTGATGTTATTTTCATGTTCTTTTTTAATTGATGTGGCACCTTTACTATTTTCATAAATTTTGCTTGTTAATAAACAGTCATAAATTTTCCTGTGATCAGTTGGCTCCATAAGGCTCCATAAGGCTAACAACCAGAAATTGTTTTCATATTAATGACACAGGAACCATTTTTTTTCTTGCTGACCGAATTAGGTCTACACTATCTTTTAAATAGGTGTAACAATTTGTGTTCATTTCTGTTTGCAATTGGTAGATTTTAAAGATTTGTTGAAATTATTGTGTTTTAGCAAGTACCTGGTGACCTTTTGCCTTTTCTTTACATTTTTGGTTTAAGTAGGGTGTGAGAAGCCTGCTTGGGAATGTCCTAGCATGGCCAGAAAATTCCCTGCACAGTCTTTTGCCCGATCGTTGGGGTTATGAAAGGTCTCTGTTGGATTCCTTTCATGTTTGATTTCTTAAATCTGTTGTCATTTACGGCATAAATTCCTCTTCTAAATTTACTGTGGCGTTTCTGACTATCTGGGAGGAGACTGAGTAGTGGAACATGTTACTTTTACACATAAACAAGAACGATCTGTCACACTACTACACTTTAAAACACAGTTTATATGTAATTCATGTCACACAGTTTCATACAGAACCTACATCCGCTTTCTTTTATATACTGTATATGATAAGATACTGTCATCCCCCTTCCCTTCTGTGTGAGAATATGAATGAGCAAATGTATTTCTGGTTGCATGCTTGAGGGTAGCAGACAAGCCTGTCTGCTAGAGAACAGTAGGACCAACTTCGGAACAGGTAGCTACGCTTTCTAAAAGCAAAGAGGTTTCTATCCTTAGTTTGGTCCTGTCTGTCCCTTGTCATGTTGGTATAGGAAGCTGCCCCTCTGGCCACTTCCGTTTGTAGTGGGGAGCCACCCTCAGGAAGGGACCAAGTCAGTCTGTCCGTGGCGAGCGTCTGAAGTGGTAAGATCTCCGGCTAAGCGCGTGTCTGCTAAGTCCATAGGACAATGGATTTCTTAAGTTCAGACTAACTGAAAATTTAATCACCTTTATTTCAGGTTTAGCTCTAAAATATCTAATGTTATCTTAAATTGCAGCGCAGTGTAATTCTCGTGTGAAGTTCAGAATATATTCCGGTAGTTGCTTTGTCACTACTTTGTGAGTAAAGTGGAACCACGTGTTGATCAGTAACTCTAAGTTCATCAATCTTAAATGCGAATGTGCGTGAGATTATAATGTCTCGTCTTGACAATAATTTTCAATATAGCAACTTTTCATTATGTTCAACCCACGTGGGGTGTACTTTGTGAAACCAGTACCACGTGCTTATACAATTGTTTGACCCATCAGGTTAATAGTAAGACGATAGTAATCAGTACGAGGTTTTTCTTTTGTCAATTGCTTTTCGATCTAATTTTTTTTAATTATCAAAATTATTGTGGAGTTACACTCTTTGTGTAAACCAAGTTGAACACGTGAAGCATGTGGTGTAATCATCAAAGTAGCCCCCAGCTATTCTTTTCGGGAAGATTTCACAAAGAGTTAATATGAATTTAGTATACCAGTGTGTGGTAATTACATGACGGACAGGATTGTGCTACGAACGTAACTTCTTTGGGTGAAAATTGAATCGGTTGGTAGTGGTTAATTTTCTCTTGCATATGTTTCAACGTACTTTGTGTGTTGTTTTAATGAATGCAGTGTTGTATGCAGTCTCCCAATCTTGGCTCCATATTTGATGTGTTGCGTAAGATTACAATCTCACATTTTCACAATCCTAAATAAGGCACCAGTTTAGTTAGGAATCAAGTCTAATATGCTGAAATTTCAATGATCAATGTTAAAAAAATTTAAAAAAATAAACTGATTTATTTCTTTTTATTTAAATTTCTTATATATATATATTCACTCCTGGAAATTGAAATAAGAACACCGTGAATTCATTGACCCAGGAAGGGGAAACTTTATTGACACATTCCTGGGGTCAGATACATCACATGATCACACTGACAGAACCACAGGCACATAGACACAGGCAACAGAGCATGCACAATGTCGGCACTAGTACAGTGTATATCCACCTTTTGCAGCAATGCAGGCTGCTATTCTCCCATGGAGACGATCGTAGAGATGCTGGATGTAGTCCTGTGGAACGGCTTGCCATGCCATTTCCACCTGGTGCCTCAGTTGGACCAGCGTTCGTGCTGGATGTGCAGACCGCGTGAGACGACGCTTCATCCAGTCCCAAACATGCTCAATGGGGGACAGATCCGGAGATCTTGCTGGCCAGGGTAGTTGACTTAAACCTTCTAGAGCACGTTGGGTGGCACGGGATACATGCGGACGTGCATTGTCCTGTTGGAACAGCAAGTTCCCTTGCCGGTCTAGGAATGGTAGAACGATGGGTTCGATGACGGTTTGGATGTACCGTGCACTATTCAGTGTCCCCTCGACGATCACCAGTGGTGTACGGCCAGTGTAGGAGATCGCTCCCCACACCATGATGCCGGGTGTTGGCCCTGTGTGCCTCGGTCGTATGCAGTCCTGATTGTGGCGCTCACCTGCACGGCGCCAAACACGCATACGACCATCATTGGCACCAAGGCAGAAGCGACTCTCATCGCTGAAGACGACACGTCTCCATTCGTCCGTCCATTCACGCCTGTCGCGACACCACTGGAGGCGGGCTGCACGATGTTGGGGCGTGAGCGGAAGACGGCCTAACGGTGTGCGGGACCGTAGCCCAGCTTCATGGAGATGGTTGCGAATGGTCCTCGCCGATACCCCAGGAGCAACAGTGTCCCTAATTTGCTGGGAAGTGGCGGTGCGGTCCCCTACGGCACTGCGTAGAATCCTACGGTCTTGGCGTGCATCCGTGCGTCGCTGCGGTCCGGTCCCAGGTCGACGGGCACGTGCACCTGCCGCCGACCACTGGCGACAACATCGATGTACTGTGGAGACCTCACGCCCCACGTGTTGAGCAATTCGGCGGTACGTCCACCCGGCCTCCCGCATGCCCACTATACGCCCTCGCTCAAAGTCCGTCAACTGCACATACAGTTCACGTCCACGCTGTCGCGGCATGCTACCAGTGTTAAAGACTGCGATGGAGCTCCATATGCCACGGCAAACTGGCTGACACTGACGGCGGCGGTGCACAAATGCTGTGCAGCTAGCGCCATTCGACGGCCAACACCGCGGTTCCTGGTGTGTCTGCTGTGCCATGCGTGTGATCATTGCTTGTATATATATATATATATATATATATATATATATATATATATATATATATATATATATATATATCACCAGTTGTTGTATGACTATTAAAAGACTATAATTAATGTTAGTCTGGTTGGGAATCTGGTAAGCTAGACAGGATACCTGGTGAAAGATTAACTTCCCCAGACAGCTCACAGCTTTTAACCCACTTTTATTGCCTATCAGTTCCGCTTACACCACAAAATAAAGCAACAATGTTATAAGCTAGTCTTAGTAGTTTGTCTCTTTGTATCCATGTCCTCTGGTATAGTTTACGTTTCCTTGCCATGTCACGTTTGAGTCTGGTTAATTCGTCTGACCATGGTGTTTCCCGTTGTTTGGTTTGTGTGCACAAAGGTATTGCTGTTTCTTGTGCTTTTTGGATGATTTGTGTCAGTTTGTGTGCTCTGTAGTCCACGCTTTCAACAATTTGTTGTAGTCTGTCCCAGTTTGCTCTTTTGAAGTTGAAGTGTGTTGTGTTGTGTGTGGTGCGATAATTGTTTGTTGTGAGTCTTATTTCGATTATGCTGTGATCACTTGTGGCCAGAGAGTCGTGTATGATCCATCTTTGCAGTCGTCCTAATGTTCTTTCATTCACCAGAGTAATATCGATTTTAGTGGCAGAACCGTCTGCACCTCTGTACGTAGGTGTAGGTCCGTCTTCGTTTATAATGTGTAGTTGCGTCTCCTGTATGACGTCGTTGACTTTCCGTCCTCTTTCGTCCGTTCTGTCCGAGTGCCATAGTGTGGATCTGGAGTTAATATCTGCACATATAATTAGGTTCTTATTTCTAGAATACTCAGCAATGTCTTGTATCATATGTAGGTATGGCTCTACGTTGTCACTGTACTGTGCATATAATGATGAGACCACCCATGTGTCTCGACCCTTGGTTATTTCTGCCATGGCCAGATGGCTGTTGCATAGCTGCGTAATCTTTGTGATGTTTAGCGTTTTGTTGAGGACAACTATGGCAGCCTTATAATTTCGACTGTCTGAGATTGTGACAGCGTCCCAGGGTAGATTGGTTAAGTTTCCCTGGGTAGTTACATAGGGTTCTTGCAGGCAGAGAATATCCGCCTGCAAGTCCAATGCTACCTGCGGCAGTTCTGCACTAACGACTGTGCTTCTATTTGCATTAAGTTGTATTATTCTCATGGGTGTTTCACATGAAGGTAAAATTTGTGTCCTGTTTGCGAGTAGTCGAAGTCTGTTCTGCCATGTGCCCTCACTTGGTCCTGGTATACCTGGTGTGGGTATATGTTTCCCCCCTCCGACTGCACGCTAGTATAACTAATTTTTCTAGCTCTGCTGGGTCTGTGGGTATATTTTCGGTCTTTAAAGTCATTCTGTCAGATTGTTCGGTGGTCGGGAAGGATACATAGCTGCCTAGTGGATGAAGGAGTCTAGTTAGTAGTCTCTGTGCTGTGATAAATGTGTCCTTATGTTCTAGCCTACTTAGTCGTAAGTTTAGTTCTACATTATTGTAGTCGGCATGCCATGGTTTTTGACCGACTTTTCCCTTCAGTTCTTTTTCTACAAATGGGATGATTCCGTTATATCTATCTCGAAGTGCAGATGTCACCGGTGTGGTGTCTTGTTCCGTCTTAAGTGATGCTGAAGCTGATGAGCTGCTACCTGCGGCTATTCTTCTTTCACCACTACTTTTTCTTTTGCTAACGCTACCTGTTGCACTATCATCACCTTTCATTTTGTTACCACTATCTGTACTTTCATCATCATTATCGCGATCACCTACAAGTAGGTTTGTGTCAAGAACTACTACCTTTTTTCCTATTTGTTTCGTTACATCCGATCAGCTGTTGTGTTTCGTTATGTTGTTGAGGTGTTATGCATTATTGTGTATGAGCTGCAGGGTTAATTATCCCTCCAGACACAAAGTTCACTGGTTTTATATAATCTGTACATCTTTTTGTGTCATACATTTTTGGTGTCTTGTCGTTTGTTCTTTCTTCGCTGTTAGCTTTGGTATAGTCGAGTGTTATGTGAGATTTCTGTGTATTGTCCATTTGTTCATTTTCTGTGTGTTTGGTTGGGGTTACAGACTTGTCTGTGTGTGTTTTTGTTTGTGTGCTATTGTTTCCTATTTGATCGGTGTTGCTGTGTGCACTATATCACTTCAAACTCCAGTTCGTCAATTCGCGCCTGCAGTGATTGTTGGTAATTGGCCCAGTAATGCATCTGTTTTTTCAGTTGTTTGGCTATGTTGTAATATATTGCTCCATTAAATACCATGTCGTCGATGAAGTCTATGATATTTATGTAGCTATCATGCAGTGCATGCATGCCTTGAAGAGATGGGATGTCGTCTGTATGTGTGAGGTAATTGGGGAGCAATCCCATCTGCCTGCGCCAGCTTATAGCTCTTTCGTGGTTTCGGTTGATGGTCGATGGTGACTTATAGTTCGTTCTTTGCATTCTTGATTGGGGCAATGTTGGACTGCTTTCATTCTCCATAGTCGAAGATCTGTAGCAGTCGATCTTGGAGGGATTTATGAGTTTGACAATCAAGACCACTTCGTCTGGCACACAATTTGCCTCGGGTTCTGCAGGGGATGCAGATGTTTTGTTCTGCTAGTTTGCACTGATTTTTTATGTGGCCCTTCCCTTTGCAATTTGAAGACGAGATTTCTGTGTCTTTACACTGCTTTGTGGTGTGTCCTATATCACAGCACTTGTAGCAGGTGGGGACTTGAGCGAAATTTTTGACAGTTAGAGACTGAAAATCTGTATAGACTCTATCCCATTTTGTCAATATTTTGTGCAGATTCGGCGTGACCTCAATTACTTGATGGTTGTAACCCCGCCCTCTTGGTCCTGTTCGGAATTTAATTTTTGTCTCTTTCAGGAAAGCTTCTTTCTCAACTTCTTCGCTGAGATTCAATTCATAGAGGCTTTCAAGAATGTCTTCGTCACTGATTGTGTCTGGCACGTAGTGTATGATCACTAGCGGTCGTCTCTTCCGTGGAGGCTCGCACCTGTTTGTGTTAATGTTCTTCGCTGACTCAAGCAGCTTTTTACCATAGACCTGCGTTGCAGTCTCAACTATGACAGCTGTTGCTGTGGTTTGACCGCCTTGATTTTTATCTTGTCTTTTTTTGGGTCAAGTTTCTGTGTGAGGGATTGTCGCACTATTTTTGGGTCCTTATTTTCTGTCGAGGTGATGAACAGTGTCGTCGCTTGTTTAGCTTTGGCGTGTTCTATTTTCAGTGTTTCTTTGGATTTCGGTTGGGATTTGGCGAAGGTTGGTAGTGCTGGGAGTATTGTCTCAGGTTTAGTTGTTTTTGCCTCATCCAGTTCTTTCTGTAGTTCTTGGTTGTCTCTTTTTAGATTGAAATTTTCTAGCCTGAACTCTTCTACTTGGACGGACAGCTTGTTATTCTCGTCTTTGAGAATATCAATCTGGCCCTCCAGTCTAGCATGTATGAGCGAGTCGGTTGCTTCTAGGTCATGTCTGGCTGCTGCAACTGTTTGTATTTCTACTTGTTGCCTTAGCGAGCGTTTTCTTTTTCTAGGGCCTGGATTTGTCCCTCTAACCTAGCTTGTGTCACTGCGTTGCCAGTTAGCTTGTTTCTGAATGCAGACAGTAGGGTCAGTGACACTTTTTTGGCTTTTAGTTCTGTTTGTATCTCAACAATGAAAGTGTCGATGGCATCGACCTTTTCCTCGTCAATTTTATTAGGCTGATCCTCCATGTTGTCGAGGAGTCCCTGGCGTGCTGGAGGCGTTGCTGGCTCTTCTCCTAACTGAAGACAGCTTGACAGCCGCCGAATCGGCCTGTCCCGCGCTTCGCTCCAGTTTTCACACTTAGTACGAAAGTGGAACGTTGCGCAGTGTGCAGGCTGGCACAAGCATCAGGCTTCCTTTGTATCAAGGGAGTTGAGGCTATACCAGCTTAAAGCCTAGCAGCGGCTGTCTCCGTAGTTGTTCTCGCCCGCCGAGGCCAGCTGGAACTGCGCTTCACGTTCGCGCTCTGCGCTTCAGCCGGCCACGCAGTTCAACCACGCGCTCACAGATGGCGGCTGAGTCGCCCCCGTACGCTGCTGCCTCCCGCGGTTGGGCGCGGTATTACGTGTAGCGACGCAGCCAGCCACGAAGTTCGCGCACGCGCGCACAGATGGCAGATGTGTAGTCCCCGTGCGCTCCTGCCTCGCGCGGTTGGGCGCGGAACTACGTATGGTGCTTAGCAACACGCGCACGCGTCGTCCGTCGTGTCCTGCTTACGGGACTTGCGCACAGCTCGCCACTTCTTCCCGGATGTCCGCGATCGAACTGACTCCTCAGTCCCTCCCCTCGCTCCTGGTTTCCAGTACTTGGACAACATTGCACACACGGAACTCAATGCCCCATCACTACACAGGATTTCATTGCTATACTCCGCACAAAACGCACCACCGCTCCTGGTCACGATCGTGTCACCTACCGTCACCTTCGTGAAGCTCATGTCTCGTTCCTCTCCACCCTGGTCAGGCTCTACAATGTAGTCCTGTCCACTGGTTACTACCCCGACCTGTGGAAAACCTCCCGCATCCTCATGTTCCTTAAACCTGTCAAACCGCCGTCCGCCGTCTCCTCCTACCGTCCCATCAGTCTTACCTCGGTCTTCAGCAAGGTCCTGGAATCTATCCTCACCCGCCGCATCCACCAGCACCTCCGCCAGCACCGCCTCCTTCCCGTTACCCAGTGTGGCTTTCGGCTGTCCTTCTCTTCCGACGACCTTCTCCTTCACCTCACTCATCTCCTTTCTGACCAGCTTAACTCTCGTCGCTCCGCCATCTTCCTCTCCCTGGACCTCGAACGTGCTTATGACCACGTATGGCATTCCGGTCTCCTCTTCAAGCTCCAAACCTTCGCCCTTCCCATTAACTACGTCCGTCCGATCGGCTCCTTTCTCTCCCGCCGTCCTTCCTAAGTCACCATCCATAACACAGATTCCTACACCTTTTTCCCCTCTGCCGGTGTGCCCCAAGGCTCCGTCCTCTCCCCCCTTCTGTACCTTTTGTACATGGCGGACATGCCGCCACCGTCGTCCCCCATCCACCTTCTCCAGTTTGCCAATGACACCGCCTTCCTTGCCCTTGCCCCCAACCTGCAGCGCTTCCAACACCTTCACCAATCCCATCTTGACTGGTTCACTGCTTGGTGCAACCAGTGGTTGCTCAAGGTCAATCCCTCCAAAACCCAGGCGATCATTGTAGGCAAAACCATCCCTCCCTTATGCCTCCTTGATTTCTATCTCATCATCATTGGCCGTCCTATCGCCCTCGCCCCCACCCTTAAGTACCTTGGCGTCACCCTCGACCGTCGTCTCTCCTTGACTCGCCACCTCCGGTCAATCCAAGCCAAGGCATGCTCCCGACTCAGTCTCCTCAAGCTCCTCTCTGGCCGTACGTGGGGTCTCGACCCCTCCACCATCCTCCACACCTATAAATCCCTCATCCGGCCTATCCTTTGTTATGCCCATCTGGCTTGGATCTCCGCCCCCCCTACCTTTTACAAATCCCTCCAAATCCTTGAACGTCATGCTCTCTGCCTCGCCTATCGCATCCGTCTCCCCTCCCCACACGGATCCTGTATGATCTCATCACCTTCCCCCACCTCCTCCTTTTCCTTGAAAGGATACGGATCCTGTACACCTCCCGTAAACTCTATCCTCCTCACCCACTTGTCTCCCCGATCCTCTCCCACCCCCGCCCGCTGCCGCGCCTGTATTCCCACGTCCCACCCGGTCTCCATCTCTCCACCCTCCTTACCCTCTCCCAAGGTGGCTTCCGCCAGCTCCCCCTCCCTGATGATGTCCTCCTCCCCTCCATCTACCCCTCCTACCAACTTTGATCCTCCCTCCCTCTTCCTGTATCTGTTCCTTTGGGCACCCTCCATCCCTCCTCCCCTTCTCCCCACTCCTCCTCCGGGCCTCCCTTCCCCTGTCCTACTCCTCCTCCCATCTGCTCAGCCATTGGCACTTCTCCCCTCTCCACCCTCTCCACCCGCCCTCACCCTTCTTCCCCTCTTGGCAGGTTCCCGGACTCACGCACGCTACGTGGACTTTCGCGCGCCGGAGATCGTCGCCAACTGTGTCTCATGTGTGTGACGTCGTTTTGTGTTTTTAGTGTCCGCCGTCCCGCTTCTACGTTCACTTGTGCCGTCGGATTCATCAGTGTTATGTGCGCTGTGTCAACGTGTTTTGAGTGTTGTTATCGTCGCGTGTGAACGGCTCCATGTTTTTTGTGTCTCTGTGACCACTATTTTTTGCCCATCACTCTATTCATTTAAATTCTCCGTTCTTGTACTGTTATTGTCACTACTATGGCTGAAGAGCGGCGTAGCATGACGCTGCCAACCTACCTGGTTGTTCAGGTGTTAAAAGAACAATAAAGTAAGAAAAAAAAAAAAAAAGCTCGCCACTGCCAGCATTACTCAACCTACTTAGCGGACCTTGCGCTATGTCGCTTTTTGTGGCGTATCGCTTTGCTTTTTCGTTTTCCGGAAAAGCAGCTAGGTGTTTTGTGTGTCAGCTGTCAAGACTATAGTTAGCTGATTCTTTGTGCTGGGGTGTATTTTGTTGACAATTTAATCAGTTATCAAGCAATTTTAACCTCTTGGCAGTGGTCACTCTTAGTTTAGAATTAGTCTAGGATTGACTTTTGTGTTCTGAAGTTCTGTCCGCCACTTCCCTAGAGTACCCTAGTTATTTCAGCGCTATTTCGATTTTGATCTAGCTACACTGTACTTAGAGAATTGATACCATATGTTAACTGCAATCTGTCTGATGTTGCTTACTAATTCCGTTAAAATTAGAGTTTTTGATCTGGGATTTTTATAGACGTTAGCCTTCACTGCTGCGTGGTTGTGCTTTGATTTTGGTAAAGTTTTGTTGCCCTATACCGGAGAGAGCCCCTACCATATGTTGTGGTTTTTGGTTCGTCACACGAGATGTCTTGTAATCAAGTTACTTTGGGCACTTCTAGAACAGCGATTAGTGTTATTAGTAAAGTTAGTACAGTCTGGGGTTCCTAGAGGTGTTAGTTGTGTTTTTCAAGTATTAGTTGTCGTTGAGTACCTTTGATGAGGTCCAGTTCCGTGCGTGCAGTCTCAAACTCACTGTGCACAGTTTTCTCACATAAAAACGCTTTTGACACTATATCACTACTCACTGCACTGAAGATGGTCATTGTTGCTCACTATGTATGTTCAGTTTGGCGCGATTACACCAATATAAACCGACGCGAAAACTATATTAGCGGGAGCGCGCACGCGACACGTCCGCTCTGCTCGACGGCTCGTACTCGTAGGGACAGTATCATACATGGCAGCTCTGGGTTGGGTTTCCCCTTTCCAGAGGTGGATCATCATCAGGGACCCCTGAGCTACTGCTCATCCTCCCTTCAAGTCCACCCCACGTGTCCACTACCCAACTCCACCACGATGAAGGGAACCAGCTTGGAAAAACTACCCCCATTTTTGGGGGAATGGACCTTCCATTTGAAGAGCGCCTTTAGCCATCCTTTGGGGTTCCCACGGGGAACCACGTGGAGGCGGCGCCGCCACTGCTGACGGCGACCCTTTCGTCAGCAGTATAGCATCCACTTACAGCATGTTCATACATTTGAGGGGTACCCAGGGGGACAACCTGTAGTCCCCAGGCTGGCGAGGCGCACATGCTGTCGATCACCAGTTTCCTGGGATCTTAGCCATTTTCTGACCATACAGGAGGTCATCTAACCCTCCGACATACCCTACTTGCCACTGGTGTCCCAGGATCCATGTAGAGGTATCATTGGTGGTTCTTTTGAGAGGCAGCTCTTCACCCCTCCACTCTCAGCCATGGTCCTCCAAGTGTCCAAGTATTTAGGGCTGTTTCGGAATCATTGGGTCTCGAATCTTTTGTTGTTCCCCTAGGCTGAGATTAGCTTTCTTCGGTCGCTTCCTGATGTTTCTGGGATAAATCGTGATACTTACTCTGTGTTATGCAGTATCCTTGCAACTTCCCGAATATCGAAAGCTTCCTCTGCGAATTCCTTTATCGCTAAGTAGCTTTCTTTTGTCCTTAATAGAGTTTCCTTTGTCCTGATAGATTCAGGTCCCATTACCCCCATAAGCTGTTCTCTGGGTTCGTTGTATAGTGTGCAGGTGTAGACTATGTGATTTGAGTCTTCTTCCTCGCCACATGTGCATCTGGCATTGTCTTCTATTCCCAGCTCATATATTTTCTTTTTCAGACCGTGGCCTGTCACAAGACATGTCAGGGAGTATGGTGGAACCATGCCCCCACGCCAGCCTGTCTGCCATAGTTCCACATTTGGTACCCAGCTAAAAGTTTCCCTGACATTCTGTGTCCTGTTCCACCTTTCCTGCCACTCTTCCTGCAGCATACAGTTTATATGTTTGTTAGCAATACATCTAGGGTTTTGCCCCATAACAGCTCTTGGAACCTGGAACCCAGCAACCGAGCCAGCCATTCCATGTTTTGTATGGTATAGCAAGGCTGCTTTGACCATCTCCAGATCAAGTGGCATACACCCTGTGAGTACTTGGAGAGCATCAGTTGACACAGTCCGGCAGGCACTGGTCATCTGCAATAGAAATGGTCGTTGGATTGAGTCTAGTATGCGTTTGACATACCGGTGCTTCGTCCGATCTGCACCATACCTGCAAACAGAGAGACAGAGACCTTGGTATATTAGTTTTAGTGATTTCTTTTGCAGACCCCACTCTGTTCTGGTCACCCTCAGCAGTGTACCTGAGACTTCACCCAGCTTCTTCTGAATGATCCTCACATGAGGTGTGAACCACAGTCTTTCGTCAAGGGTTATTCCCAGATATGTGAATTCTTGGACAAACTTTATATTCTTGCCTTCAAATGGTATGGTAGGCGGTCTGTGTCTATCGAAAGTGCCTTTGATGGTCATGGGGACTGTTTTGTGATGGGATATTGCAAGCTTGTTCTGTCTCGTCCACCTGCTGACTTCGCCTAATGCTGTTTTTGCTCGTTCTTTTATTTGTTTCCTACTTCGTCCCTTAATTATGATTGCCAGGTCATCTGCGTAGGCCACCTTTGCCCGCTGCTCGCCCTCCCTCTCGACAACCATCTCATCAAAAACGAGGTTCCAGAGGAATGGATCACAAATGGAGCCTTGTGGACAACCCTTAGTGACCTCCACGACACCAGCCTTGTTGCTCACCATCACCTTTCGATTCCTGAAAGAATATCCCATCAGGTCGTACAAGTTTTGTGGGCATTGGATTTGTCTTAGTCGCCTCATAACGCTGGGCCACCATAGGTTATCAAAGGCGCCTGCTATATCTACAAACACTACAACAATGTACCTCTCCTCACATTGTACATGGCTTAGTACTTGCCTAATGGCCATCTCTGTTGATGCACCTTCCCTGAAGCCAAACTGATATGGGGCCTTCAGGTCCGATTCCTCATATCGTTTCTCAAGACGATTTACAATAATCCGTTCTAGGACTTTCTGTAGGATGGGGAGAAGGCATATTTGGCGGTAGGATTTTGGTTCATCCCTTGGTTTGTCCTCCAATTTGAAAAGTATGCACACTCTTCCTTTCTTCCATGGTTCTGGGACTGTCCTTTCCCACAGACAGGTGTTGTATATCTCTGAGAGGAGGTGAGGGCTGGTATGCCATACTCTTTTGATCACTGCATCATCAATGCCATCAGGACCTGTTGCTCTTCCTGGTTTGCAGGCCTTCCTCAGATGTAAAGTCTGGATCTAGCTCCACATTGTTGTAACTCTCGTTTTCGAGTTTCACAACTAGCTGATCTTCAGTATCCTGATCCGCATCGTCGTCAGGTAAGAGGGTTTGGAACAGTGATTTTATAGTCTCTTCCCATGTCATGGTAAGAGTCTGGTTCCCAGTTTTAATGTTGCTAATTACATTCTCTGTGCCGTGTTTTGGCTGGAGTACCCTTCTCGTTATGGCCCATGGATCGTTTTTGTCGCAGTCAGAGACCCACTTCTTCTTGTCTCTTCTTTCGCCTTGGCTATTTCCTTGTTGAACCTGTTTTTAATTTTGTTGTAGTTGCTCTTTGCAGCTACCAGAGCAGTTTCATTTCCGATTTTGCGTGTGTGTTGTAGTAATCGGCGTGCAGACATGGTATCCCGCCACAGGTTTGCTAGTTTTGTGTTCCACCATGGTACTGGATTTTGCACCTGTCTCTTCCTTCTCAGTGATTTTTTACAGCTCTCGTAGACTGCCACCTGCAGTCTGTTTACCTTTTCGTTGACCCCCTCCTGTGGATTTTGTAGCCAGTTCTCTGTGGCACTAATGAGCTGTCTATCAAAAATGGACCACTTTGCACAGCTTGTATTGTAATTTGGGAGTTGTTCTTTTGCCCTCATTCTTTGGGGTACTCTGGCCTCATAAGTGATTGCCCTGTGGTCACTTGATGTCCATTCCTCATGGACCATCCACCTACACAGCATTCTGGCAGCTAACGGTGTACATATAGTAACATCGATGTTACTCTCCCCATTGGGCCCACTGAAAGTAGTTAGCTGCGATCTCTCATTTATAACCAGAAGACCATGTTGAGAGATAAAGTCCTCCAACTTTCTGCCTGCCTCGTCTGTTGTTTGGCTGTGCCAGACTAGTGAGTGGGCATTTGTATCAGCTCCTATGACTATTGCTTTCCCACTCAGATTGCCAGGTTGACCTCCAATTCTTGGAGGAACTGATCTACAGGTGAACCATATTGGCAGTAAAGGCTAACTACGTAAATCTCGCCAAAGTTCCCACTTACACTAGCAACAGCCATGTGCTTGTTGCAGAAACTTATAAGCTGCATTGCTGTTAGTGTCTGCGACCTAGCTGCTATAGCTGCCTTTGTCGCTCCATCTTTGGCGCTATACATGAGCTGGTAATTTGGGGGATAGCCAACTACTTTGTTGTTTATACAGTTGGGTTCCTGTATCAACAGCACATCCACATTCTCCTCATTTATCCTCTGTGCCAGTTGATCAGGGACTACTTTTGCCCTTTGCCCATTTATTTGGAGAATCCTTATGACATTGTTCCGTGTGCCAGTCCCTTGTCTTCTTCCAGTTTGCAGAACTGCATCGTCCCTACTGGCCACAATCAGTTCTGCAGGTTATTATGGCCTTGACTCTGTTATATTCTGGGCAGGATTTCTCTGTTACGGCATGGTTGTGTGGCTTCTTAGCACGCTTGCAGTTTGCACAGTGTGCTGGCCGATCTTTCATTGGGCAGTCCTTGCAGGTGTGTCCAGATGCCGCGGAGTGACCACAGGTGTTTTCTGCACTCGTGCACTTGGCTGCTGTGTGTCCATGTCCCTGGCATTTAAAACACCTCTTTATGTTGTTGTAGTTTTTCACTTTGTGTGAGGTACAGTTTATGTAGACATGGCCTTGCTGTGTTAGCTTATTCCAGAGCTCTGGTGTTGTCTCCAAAACCAAGTTTACGTCTTCCCGTCCCTTTGGGCCAGTCTTGAACAGCACCTTGATGCCATCCATAACTTCTTCCTGAGATGTGTTGAGCCTGGAGAGGGTTCTTTCAAACAGCTCAGTTTTCAGCTGCTCTTCTGTTGTCTGTCTTGGGACGTCGAAAATGATTACCTTTGGATTTCTTTTCTTTGGATCTGATATAGCAATTCCGGACTGAGCTATGTCTCCGCACTTCCTTATTTTTTCTGCATCCTGATCATTTGGGATCTCAAGAACAATGCCTTTGGCTTTTACTGCCTTACATTTTGAGATCCTTACATCTTTTAGTGAAGTGGCGATTAGTGTCCTTACTGTTTCTTGAAGTTCTTTGTCTGTTTTCTGAGCTCCCTCTGCTGGTTTAATCTTTAGAACTTTTGGCTGCTGGGTGTTCCTGGGCTCGTTTTTTGGTATGGATGGTTGTGCCACTGCCTTGCTCTCGACTTGTACAGGAGATGTATTTAGAGTAGCCTTGACACACCTCAGCTCTGTTGTAAGCTCTAGAATCTCCATTTGATATTTCTTCAGTATCTGCTCGTATACTGACAGTTTTCCTAGTATGAATTTCTTCTGGGCGTTGTTTATCTTGTTGTTCTCATTAAATAGAAACGCCTCCATCTCTTCTCTTATGTTTGTCATTGCTTGAAGGTCAGTATGTGTCTTAGTTCCTTCCTTGTCACTTGGATTCATGGAATTTCAGCCCAATTCCTTTACTATATCTACATTTTCTTTACTGGGCCCCATTCTGGGGCGGCTTTTCAGATTTCGCCTCTTCCTTAGGGCGTAGATTTCCACCTGCGATGAGAACACTTCAGGGTACAGAAAACTTCTATGGAAAGTTTGCTCTAGGTGCCAGCCACTATCCTCTTCCACCTTCACACATTTACGTGATATTTCTTATGTAACTAGAGTTCCTAACATAAAAAAAGTAGAGTTACTAACCTAATAATAACAGGAGAAGTATAAGGGCCCTATGTAACCTACGATGCTAATCACCAAGGAGTCTATTTCCTATCGTCGACTTCATGCAGAACTGACAGCTACACAGTACATACGACTTAACTTCTCTGAAAGTATTTCCTAACCTAGCATGGACTAAACAATAAGACACACATATTGGGAGAGGGAGAAATACAAACTACAGACAAAATGTTCATACAAAATAAACCCTAACATATATGATAACAACAAAGGTGCTGTCGCGGCACACGATTTATCTTTTCAGTTCCATTTTCTAACCTAACACACATTTACACTGTTGCATAGTATTAAACATCTGCTGCGCCTGATCAGTTTCCTTCCATCGACGTTCGTGTAAGAGAGCTGTCACTGCACTCGATTTTTCTTTTCGGTTTGCTTTCCTAACCTAACACATAATTACACAGTTTCATAATTACAGACACATGTTGCACACGATCTTTCTCATGTTGATATTGTTTTAACCTAACAGACAACAGAAGATGTAGGGACAGGCTATAATTGAGAAGTTATACCACCTACAGAAAATGTGAGGGCAGACTATAACACGGCAACAGAAAGGCTGGTATCATTGGTGGCTAGCGAGCGAGAGGGTTAATTCTGCAATATGAGCCCTACTCATTAAAGATATAGGAAACGTGGAGGAACAGAGAACACATCACTAACTACCGCCTTCGAGTTTCGGTGATGTGACTTCCGATTACGAAAGAAGAATGACGATTCCTGCTATACTATGGTCGGAGAACAAGGCATTTTACACTCCATCTGCCAGGGGATGAACCATATAGCACTCGCCTTGCCTTGAGTTTCCCCTAGAGACCGTCGCTAAGCCGATGCTAACAGATTTCTTCGCGCAGCGTGTCGCGCGCTACAGGTCGCCCGCGCGTGTGCGTAGGCCGTAAGGAAATACTGTTCCACTGCTATATTATGACAGAAGGACCACTATTTCTTTACGTCAACAGATAGAGGATGAAAAGGCGTACGGGAACACGTGTTTGATAGTTTCCTACAGGCAGGATTTGGACGAAGAAATCTGCACTTCCCGTCACCATGCAGTCGTTTCGGTATCTTTGCTTGCAATGCCAGTAACTATTGAACTCACAAGGAAAAACGTGCTTCCCTCTACATCACTGGATAGCACGATACATGGAGAACACTATCACATGCGTACAAACCTGCTAAGGAATGCCGTCAGGTGGATGCAAGCGGATTACTACAGAAACGCGGAGTGCGCGCGATCCGACACGTGGCCGCTTCGATGTCGTCACTTACAATGCCTATAACTCCTACACACGGAGATCGCCACGGAGAGGCATCGCGCGAGGTGGACAGAAGAAGAGGTCCTGTCGCTCGCCAAAGCAGAGGCCGAACTGTTTCTTGAGAGGGACGTTCGTTTCTTCTTCGTCAATCAAGAACTGACCAGGATGATCCTCGACCGAACGCTTGAGGCAATCAAGTGCCAACGGCGGAAGGCTGCCCACAAGCAGCTTGTCCGTGATTTCATGCAGGCACTTTAGATCGGTCGGGGGGAAGAGCCGGCGTCCGACGAGGAGCAGGGAGGCCGCTGCCTGGCGCGGGCGATGACGCTGCGCCACCCGATGACGAAGCCGAGGACTTCGCGGCCGACAACACTGGGCCGCCGTTGGAGGGGCCGACCGACGCCGCCATCTGGGAGCATCTTGCGGGGCTTCCCGCTTCCGCTACGCTTTTCTCTGCCCTAGACCGGGTCATCGATCTGGGGCCGGGTATGCCGCCCGAAGTCATCCTGGGCATGCTCCGGGATGCCCTTGTGTCTGTCTGGTCCAGAGGGGAGAGGACGAGCACCAGGATGCAGAGGCTGCGCCAACCATCGTAGCGACCGCCTGCCACTCCGCCGCAGCAGAAGTGCAAGCGGCGCCGCTGGGAGTACACAAGGATGCAGGATGCCTTCCGAAGGTCGCGTGCGCGTTGCATGCGTGGCCTCTTGGATGGCACCCTGTTGCAGCCGCCACCCGACATCCCTGGTCTGCTGGAGATCTGGGCGGACCTCTTCACCTAGAAGCCTATCACCACTGCGGGCTTCATCCATGACTGCCTCCTACCGCACTCAGAGCCTGTCGCTCTTGAGTGCCTATGGGGGCCGGTCACACATGAGGAGGTCGGTACCACCTTGAAGCCCAGTGGATCAGCAGCCGGGCCAGACAGCCTTACTCCAGCGGAGCTGCGGCGCCTGCTTGGCGCTTTGTGGTGGCCTATGTTTTAGGCCAACTGCCCTCTCACATCGGAACTCGGATACTTGGTCGCAGAATCAACGCTGCGGCCTTTGCAGATGACGTCTTGCTGTTCATGTTGACCCCGAGGGGCTTGCAGTCCCTCATTGATGCAGCCATCGCAGCCCTCGCACACCTGGGGCCTCAGATCAGTGCCCGGAAGTGTTTCACCCTCTACTTGGTCACGTCTGGACGCGAGAAGAAGGTGAAGCTGGACGGCGACGTCACCTTCAAGGCAGGCAACACCACCATGCCTGCCCTGCATGTGGGCAAAACCTTCCAGTGCCTGGGGTTGCAATTTTTCAACCCTTCGCCGGTCCCGTCTCCTGGCGGTAAAGAAAATACGGCCAGCCTTCGACAGTGCAGGCCTGGACGAGGTGCAGCGTGAGATCGAGGTGCTGGAGCGGCACCTGACGTGGGAGGGCCACCTCCTCAAGTCGTCAACGCAGGTTGGAGAAATGTGGGCATCGCGCCTACACATTGCCATTGACGGTGCGGCGCTGTCATCTTCCGCCGCCGTCAAGGGCCAGCATTAATGGGGCGCCGACACCAGTCGCCTGCTGTCTGGGAGGGACTACAACGACGCCCTCCGCGCCCGCATCAACGCCTTCCCGACGAAGGTACGGAGCAGTCGCGGGTGGGAGGTGGACACCAGATGTCGCGCGGGCTGCCAGGCCGTGCAGACCGCCAACCACGTACTACAGGCTTGCTTCAGGATGCACGGGTCCAGAGTCAAACGACATGACGCGATCGTGTTCTATGTCGCTCGTGGACTTGTGCAGAGGGGCTTCAATGCTTCAGTGGAGCTCCACCTCCGCACACCTGAGGGCATTCGCAAGCCTGACGTGGTGGCGGTTAAAGATGGCATCGCCCATGTGATCGACGCCACGGTAGTCGGAAACCATCTCCGACTCGACTGGTGTCACTCCCAAAAGGCGGCCTATTATGACACGCTGTACATCCGGCGTGCCATCTCCAACCTGCACCGTGCCGTCGAGGAGGTGACTGTGTCCACCGCGACGTTGAATTGGAGGGGCATATGGTCTCCAGCGTCGGCGAGGGACCTAGTCGAGTTAGGCTTCCGACCCCGAGAACTGGCGGTACTGAGCACCCGAGTACTGCAGAGCTGCTGCTCGAGTTACAGGATCTACGAGCGAATGACGGCGCCAAGGCTGATGCCACGAGCCGGCGTCGGCTAGGCTGCTGGATATCCTCAGCCTTGACTCCTGGGGCCTGTCAACAGGAGGAAGACCCGTCTTTGTTCCTTCTTCTCTGTCTTTTCATTTGAGTTTTCTTCCATATACATAAGTTTATGGTGTTCGCCCTGTAAGTCCCCACTTCGGTGGTGGACATTGGCGAGGTACACACCGCCTCTTGTACCATGTCTTTCTATGTACTTATGTATATATATATGTGTTATACTGTTGGAATAAAGACGTCTGTTAAATGCCTCGTCATCTAATTAGTGACGTGCATGAATGGATTAACGAGATTCCCGTTGTCCCTACGATTGATAGATGTTCTTATACTCTATCAGACGACGTAGAGAAATTGTGGTGTACCTTTTAGAATAGAGCTATTAAATTGATTTTTCCTATGGCCGCGCACACGCGTCGTCGTTCTGCCGCGCCTATGTAGTAATCCGTTTGCATCCGCTTGACAGTAGCCGATAGATCTTTTGAACGCATGCACTGCTGTTCCCCATGTGTTTCTCTATCCAAATAAGAACAGAGAAGTGTACATTCTTTGGTGTGTTTAGGAGTTATAGGCATTGTAAGTGACGACATCGAAGTGGCCAAGTGTCGGATCGCGCGCACTCCGCGTTTCTGTAGTAATCCGCTTGCATCCACCTGACGGCATTCCTTAGCAGGTTTGTACGCATGTGATAGTGTTCTCCATGTATCGTGCTATCCAGTGATGTAGAGGGAAGCACGTTTTTCCTTGTGAGTTCAATAGTTACTGGCATTGCAAGCAAAGATACCGAAACGACTGCATGGTGACGGGAAGTGCAGATTTCTTCGTCCAAATCCTGCCTGTAGGAAACTATCAAACACGTGTTCCCGTACGCCTTTTCATCCTCTATCTGTTGACGTAAAGAAATAGTGGTCCTTCTGTCATAATATAGCAGTGGAACAGTATTTCCTTACGGCCTACGCACACGCGCGGGCGACCTGTAGCGCGCGACACGCTGCGCGAAGAAATCTGTTAGCATCGGCTTAGCGACGGTCTCTAGGGGAAACTCAAGGCAAGGCGAGTGCTATATGGTTCATCCCCTGGCAGATGGAGTGTAAAATGCCTTGTTCTCCGACCATAGTATAGCAGGAATCGTCATTCTTCTTTCGTAATCGGAAGTCACATCACCGAAACTCGAAGGCGGTAGTTAGTGATGTGTTCTCTGTTCCTCCACGTTTCCTATATCTTTAATGAGTAGGGCTCATATTGCAGAATTAACCCTCTCGCTCGCTAGCCACCAATGATACCAGCCTTTCTGTTGCCGTGTTATAGTCTGCCCTCACATTTTCTGTAGGTGGTATAACTTCTCAATTATAGCCTGTCCCTACATCTTCTGTTGTCTGTTAGGTTAAAACAATATCAACATGAGAAAGATCGTGTGCAACATGTGTCTGTAATTATGAAACTGTGTAATTATGTGTTAGGTTAGGAAAGCAAACCGAAAAGAAAAATCGAGTGCAGTGACAGCTCTCTTACACGAACGTCGATGGAAGGAAACTGATCAGGCGCAGCAGATGTTTAATACTATGCAACAGTGTAAATGTGTGTTAGGTTAGAAAATGGAACTGAAAAGATAAATCGTGTGCCGCGACAGCACCTTTGTTGTTATCATATATGTTAGGGTTTATTTTGTATGAACATTTTGTCTGTAGTTTGTATTTCTCCCTCTCCCAATATGTGTGTCTTATTGTTTAGTCCATGCTAGGTTAGGAAATACTTTCAGAGAAGTTAAGTCGTATGTACTGTGTAGCTGTCAGTTCTGCATGAAGTCGACGATAGGAAATAGACTCCTTGGTGATTAGCATCGTAGGTTACATAGGGCCCTTATACTTCTCATGTTATTATTAAGTTAGTAACTCTACTTTTTTTATGTTAGGAACTCTAGTTACATAAGAAATATCATGTAAATGTGTGAAGGTGGAAGAGTATAGTGGCTGGCACCTAGAGCAAACTTCCCATAGAAGTTTTCTGTACCCTGAAGTGTTCTCATCACAGGTGGAAATCTAAGCCCTAAGTAAGAGAAGAACTCTGAAAAGCCGCCCCAGAATGGGGCCCAGTAAAGAAAATGTAGATATAGTAAAGGAATTGGGCCGAAATTCCATGAATCCAAGTGACAAGGAGGGAACTAAGTCATGTACTGACCTTCAAGCAATGACAAACATAAGAGAAGAGATGGAGGCGTTTCTGTTTAACGAGAACAACAAGATAAACAACGCCCAGAAGAAATTCATACTAGGAAAACTGGAAAATGGATGGCGCTATATCAGATCCAAAGAAAAGAATTCCAAAGGTAATCATTTTCGACGTCCCAAGACAGACAACAGAAGAGGAGCTGAAAACTGAGCTGTTTGAAAGAAACCTCTCCAGGCTCAACACATCTCAGGAAGAAGTTATGGATGGCATCAAGGTGCTGTACATGACTGGCCCAAAGGAACGGGAAGACGTAAACTTGGTTTTGGAGACAACACCAGAGCTCTGGAATAAGCTAACACAGCAAGGCCGTGTCTACATAAACTGTACCTCACACAAAGTGAAAAACTACAACAACATAAAGAGGTGTTTTAAATGCCAGGGACATGGACACACAGCTGCCAAGTGCACGAGTGCAGAAAACACCTGTGGTCACTCAGCGGCATCTGGACACGCCTACAAGGACTGCCCAATGAAAGATCAGCCAGCACACTGTGCAAACTGCAAGTGTGCTAAGAAGCCACACAACCATGCCGTAACAGAGAAATCCTGCCCAGAATATAACAGAGTCAAGGCCATAATAACCTACAGAACTGATTATGGCCAGTAGGGACGATGCAGTTCTGCAAACTGGAAGAAGACAAGGGACTGGCACACGGAAAAATGTCATAAGGATTCTCCAAATAAATGGGCAAAGGGCAAAAGTAGTCCCTGATCAACTGGCACTGAGGATAAATGAGGAGAATGTGCATGTGCTGTTGATACAGGAACCCTACTGTATAAACAACAAAGTAGTTGGCTATCCCCCAAATTACCAGCTCATGTATAGCGCCAAAGATGGAGCGACAAAGGCAGCTATAGCAGCTAGGTCGCAGACACTAGCAGCAATGCAGCTTACAAGTTTCTGCAACGAGCACATGGCTGTTGCTAGTGTAAGTGGGAACTTTGGCGAGATTTACGTAGTTAGCCTTTACTGCCAATATGGTTCACCTGTTGATCAGTTCCTCCAAGAATTGGAGGTCAACCTTGTAAAGGAACATATTAAAGGCTTTACTGTACCGAAGTATGCGATACCCTCCAAATTCAACCAGTTTAATGAGTATTTATGATTATAGAAAAGTTATTGTGTATGTTAACAATGATTGCATAACATGTCTACATCAACAGTCAACCCATTAAATTATACTGAATAACTAACCCACACAAAAGTTTATATCACTTGATCACTGATACAGCAAATGTCATCATGTAAAAACACTGAGTTCATCTTAAATAATTAATATGAAGTACGAAAAATAGTGGACAACTTAGGTATTTTGGATCTCCTTAAATAAAAATCACCCAGTGAAACCTATTTGTTCACTAGGAGCGTTTTCACTCAGTATTCACGAAATCAATCCTATTTTAGACGAAAACCAATGTAATTCTTAATAATTCATGTTATTTACTTATTTATGCAAATTAGAGAAGTCAGTTGACAAACTTCTAAAAAACGGCCTTTTTGTAACAAAGAATTATTCTCTCAAGTCAACAAATCTGTCTGTCATTTTAATAACATGTTAAATTATGTCACTCGATGCAAATTAATAACTTTTCTGCACAAATTATGATAACAGATGTACATGTGACTTATAAACTATATCTCTTTTTAGTAGTTCTTTGACAATGTTATAAATACGAGCAGCAAGAAAGGTCGGGAGGCAGTCGAAATGTCACGTTGGTAAAGTGTGTTTGTGTGTTATGGTTTGAGGTGGATAAACAATGCAAAAAACATGTAAAAGATGTACTACTTTGTGTTGTGTCATGGTCTTTGGTGGACAGTGGAATTAAGATGGCCACCAGAGTAATAAATATTTGAAGTTTACATATTTGTTGGTTTCGCTCGTTCTTTATCATCAAAAGCACATAAAAAACACGGGACCTCATGTTTTTAACCCTAGACAACCAGATGTAGAACCAGCATCAGCATCGAGAGACAGCAGCGATCCAGCAAGGAGCAGCGATTACCACAACACAATGCATTTTAATGGCGCCAACCTAACATCAAGTGCTAACAAGCTCCGTAAATGGGAGTGAAATAGTGCGATTATAGCAATTAGCAATATCTACGACCAGGCGACCATTACAACCTGGACAAACTGAGTGGGAAAGCAATAGTCATAGGAGCTGATACAAGTGCCAACTCACCAGTCTGGCACAGCCAAACAACAGACGAGGCAGGTAGAAAGTTGGAGGACTTTATCTCTCAACATGGTCTTCTGGTTATAAATGAGAGATCGCAGCTAACTACTTTCAGTGGGCCCAATGGGGAGAGTAACATCGATGTTACTATATGTACACCGTTAGCTGCCAGAATGCTGTGTAGGTGGATGGTCCATGAGGAATGGACATCAAGTGACCACAGGGCAATCACTTATGAGGCCAGAGTACCCCAAAGAATGAGGGCAAAAGAACAACTCCCAAATTACAATACAAGCTGTGCAAAGTGGTCCATTTTTGATAGACAGCTCATTAGTGCCACAGAGAACTGGCTACAAAATCCACAGGAGGGGGTCAACGAAAAGGTAAACAGACTGCAGGTGGCAGTCTACGAGAGCTGTAAAAAATCACTGAGAAGGAAGAGACAGGTGCAAAATCCAGTACCATGGTGGAACACAAAACTAGCAAACCTGTGGCGGGATACCATGTCTGCACGCCGATTACTACAACACACACGCAAAATCGGAAATGAAACTGCTCTGGTAGCTGCAAAGAGCAACTACAACAAAATTAAAAACAGGTTCAACAAGGAAATAGCCAAGGCGAAAGAAGAGACAAGAAGAAGTGGGTCTCTGACTGCGACAAAAACGATCCATGGGCCATAACGAGAAGGGTACTCCAGCCAAAACACGGCACAGAGAATGTAATTAGCAACATTAAAACTGGGAACCAGACTCTTACCATGACATGGGAAGAGACTATAAAATCACTGTTCCAAACCCTCTTACCTGACGACGACGCGGATCAGGATACTGAAGATCAGCTAGTTGTGAAACTCGAAAACGAGAGTTACAACAATGTGGAGCTAGATCCAGACTTTACATCTGAGGAAGGCCTGCAAACCAGGAAGAGCAACAGGTCCTGATGGCATTGATGATGCAGTGATCAAAAGAGTATGGCATACCAGCCCTCACCTCCTCTCAGAGATATACAACACCTGTCTGTGGGAAAGGACAGTCCCAGAACCATGGAAGAAAGGAAGAGTGTGCATACTTTTCAAATTGGAGGACAAACCAAGGGATGAACCAAAATCCTACCGCCAAATATGCCTTCTCCCCATCCTACAGAAAGTCCTAGAACGGATTATTGTAAATCGTCTTGAGAAACGATATGAGGAATCGGACCTGAAGGCCCCATATCAGTTTGGCTTCAGGGAAGGTGCATCAACAGAGATGGCCATTAGGCAAGTACTAAGCCACGTACAATGTGAGGAGAGGTACGTTGTTGTAGTGTTTGTAGATATAGCAGGCGCCTTTGATAACCTATGGTGGCCCAGCGTTATGAGGCGACTAAGACAAATCCAATGCCCACAAAACTTGTACGACCTGATGGGATATTCTTTCAGGAATCGAAAGGTGATGGTGAGCAACAAGGCTGGTGTCGTGGAGGTCACTAAGGGTTGTCCACAAGGCTCCATTTGTGATCCATTCCTCTGGAACCTCGTTTTTGATGAGATGGTTGTCGAGAGGGAGGGCGAGCAGCGGGCAAAGGTGGCCTACGCAGATGACCTGGCAATCATAATTAAGGGACGAAGTAGGAAACAAATAAAAGAACGAGCAAAAACAGCATTAGGCGAAGTCAGCAGGTGGACGAGACAGAACAAGCTTGCAATATCCCATCACAAAACAGTCCCCATGACCATCAAAGGCACTTTCGATAGACACAGACCGCCTACCATACCATTTGAAGGCAAGAATATAAAGTTTGTCCAAGAATTCACATATCTGGGAATAACCCTTGACGAAAGACTGTGGTTCACACCTCATGTGAGGATCATTCAGAAGAAGCTGGGTGAAGTCTCAGGTACACTGCTGAGGGTGACCAGAACAGAGTGGGGTCTGCAAAAGAAATCACTAAAACTAATATACCAAGGTCTCTGTCTCTCTGTTTGCAGGTATGGTGCAGATCGGACGAAGCACCGGTATGTCAAACGCATACTAGACTCAATCCAACGACCATTTCTATTGCAGATGACCAGTGCCTGCCGGACTGTGTCAACTGATGCTCTCCAAGTACTCACAGGGTGTATGCCACTTGATCTGGAGATGGTCAAAGCAGCCTTGCTATACCATACAAAACATGGAATGGCTGGCTCGGTTGCTGGGTTCCAGGTTCCAAGAGCTGTTATGGGGCAAAACCCTAGATGTATTGCTAACAAACATATAAACTGTATGCTGCAGGAAGAGTGGCAGGAAAGGTGGAACAGGACACAGAATGTCAGGGAAACTTTTAGCTGGGTACCAAATGTGGAACTATGGCAGACAGGCTGGCGTGGGGGCATGGTTCCACCATACTCCCTGACATGTCTTGTGACAGGCCACGGTCTGAAAAAGAAAATATATGAGCTGGGAATAGAAGACAATGCCAGATGCACATGTGGCGAGGAAGAAGACTCAAATCACATAGTCTACACCTGCACACTATACAACGAACCCAGAGAACAGCTTATGGGGGTAATGGGACCTGAATCTATCAGGACAAAGGAAACTCTATTAAGGACAAAAGAAAGCTACTTAGCGATAAAGGAATTCGCAGAGGAAGCTTTCGATATTCGGGAAGTTGCAAGGATACTGCATAACACAGAGTAAGTATCACGATTTATCCCAGAAACATCAGGAAGCGACCGAAGAAAGCTAATCTCAGCCTAGGGGAACAACAAAAGATTCGAGACCCAATGATTCCGAAACAGCCCTAAATACTTGGACACTTGGAGGACCATGGCTGAGAGTGGAGGGGTGAAGAGCTGCCTCTCAAAAGAACCACCAATGATACCTCTACATGGATCCTGGGACACCAGTGGCAAGTAGGGTATGTCGGAGGGTTAGATGACCTCCTGTATGGTCAGAAAATGGCTAAGATCCCAGGAAACTGGTGATCGACAGCATGTGCGCCTCGCCAGCCTGGGGACTACAGGTTGTCCCCCTGGGTACCCCTCAAATGTATGAACATGCTGTAAGTGGATGCTATACTGCTGACGAAAGGGTCGCCGTCAGCAGTGGCGGCGCCGCCTCCACGTGGTTCCCCGTGGGAACCCCAAAGGATGGCTAAAGGCGCTCTTCAAATGGAAGGTCCATTCCCCCAAAAATGGGGGTAGTTTTTCCAAGCTGGTTCCCTTCGTCGTGGTGGAGTTGGGTAGTGGACACGTGGGGTGGACTTGAAGGGAGGATGAGCAGTAGCTCAGGGGTCCCTGATGATGATCCACCTCTGGAAAGGGGAAACCCAACCCAGAGCTGCCATGTATGATACTGTCCCTACGAGTACGAGCCGTCGAGCAGAGCGGACGTGTCGCGTGCGCGCTCCCGCTAATATAGTTTTCGCGTCTGTTTATATTGGTGTAATCGCGCCAAACTGAACATACATAGTGAGCAACAATGACCATCTTCAGTGCAGTGTGTAGTGATATAGTGTCAAAACCGTTTTTATGTGAGAAAACTGTGCACAGTGAGTTCGAGTCTGCACGCACGGAACTGGACCTCATGAAAGGTACTCAACGACAACTAATACTTGAAAAACACAACTAACACCTCTAGGAACCCCAGACTGTACTAACTTTACTAATAACACTAATCGCTGTTCTAGAAGTGCCCAAAGTAACTTGATTACAAGACATCTCGTGTGACGAACCAAAAACCACAACATATGGTAGGTGTTCTCTCCGGCATAGGGCAACAAAACTTTACCAAAATCAAAGCACAACCGCGCAGCAGTGAAGGCTAACGTCTATAAAAATCCCAGATCAAAAACTCTAATTTTAACGGAATTAGTAAGCAACGTCAGACAGATTGCAGTTAACATATGGTATCAATTCTCTAAGTACAGTGTAGCTAGATCAAAATCGAAATAGCGCTGAAATAACTAGGATACTCTAGGGAAGTGGCGGACAGAACTTCAGAACACAAAAGTCAATCCTAGACTAATTCTGAACTAAGAGTGACCACTGCCAAGAGGTTAAAATTGCTTGATAACTGATTAAATTGTCAACAAAATACACCCCAGAACAAAGAATCAGCTAACTATAGTCTTGACAGCTGACACTCAAAACACCTAGCTGCTTTTTCGGAAATGAAAAAGACAAAGCGATACGCCACAAATAGCGACATAGCGCAAGGTCCGCTAAGTAGTTCGAGTAACGCTGGCAGTGGGCGAGCTGTGCGCAAGTCCCAAGTAGGACGCGACGGACGACGCGTGCCCGTGTTACTAAGCGCGACACGTAGTTCCGCACCCAACCGCGGGAGGCAGCAGCGCACGGGGACTACACATCTTCCATCTGTGCGCGCGTGCGCGAACTGCGTGGCTGGCTGCGGCGCTACACGTAGTACCGCGCCCATCCGCGGGAGGCAGCAGCGAACGGGGGCGACTCAGCCGTCATCTGTGCACGTGTGCGCGAACTGCGTGGCCGGCTGCAGTTCGAGCTGGCCGCGGCGGGCGAGAACACCTACGGAGACAGCCGCTGCTAGGCTTTAAGCTGGTATAGCCTCAACTCCCTTGATACCAAGTAAGCCTGATGCTTGTGCCAGCCTGCACACTGCGCAACGTTCCACTTTCGTACTAAGTGTGAAAACTGGAGCGAAGCGCGGGACAGGCCGATTCGGCGGCTGTCAAGCTGGATTCTGTTAGGAGAAGAGCCAGCAACGCCTCCAGCACGCCAGGGACTCCTCGACAACATGGAGGATCAGCCTAATAAAATTGACGAGGAAAAGGTCGATGCCATCGACACTTTCATTGTTGAGATACAAACAGAACTAAAAGCCAAAAAAGTGTCACTGACCCTACTGTCTGCATTCAGAAACAAGCTAACTGGCAACGCAGTGACACAAGCTAGGTTAGAGGGACAAATCCAGGCCCTAGAAAAAGAAAACGCTCGCTAAGGCAACAAGTAGAAATACAAACAGTTGCAGCAGCCAGACATGACCTAGAAGCAACCGACTCGCTCATACATGCTAGACTGGAGGGCCATATTGATATTCTCAAAGACGAGAATAACAAGCTGTCCGTCCAAGTAGAAGAGTTCAGGCTAGAAAATTTCAATCTAAAAAGAGACAACCAAGAACTACAGAAAGAACTGGATGAGGCAAAAACAACTAAACCTGAGACAATACTCCCAGCACTACCAACCTTCGCCAAATCCCAACCGAAATCCAAAGAAACACTGAAAATAGAACACGCCAAAGCTAAACAAGCGACGACACTGTTCATCACCTCGACAGAAAATAAGGACCCAAAAATAGTGCGACAATCCCTCACACAGAAACTTGACCCAAAAAAAGACAAGATAAAAATCAAGGCGGTCAAACCACAGCAACAGCTGTCATAGTTGAGACTGCAACGCAGGTCTATGGTAAAAAGCTGCTTGAGTCAGCGAAGAACATTAACACAAACAGGTGCGAGCCTCCACGGAAGAGACGACCGCTAGTGATCATACACTACGTGCCAGACACAATCAGTGACGAAGACTTTCTTGAAAGCCTCTATGAATTGAATCTCAGCGAAGAAGTTGAGAAAGAAGCTTTCCTGAAAGAGACAAAAATTAAATTCCGAACAGGACCAAGAGGGCGGGGTTACAACCATCAAGTAATTGAGGTCACGCCGAATCTGCACAAAATATTGACAAAACAGGATAGAGTCTATATAGATTTTCAGTCTCTAACTGTCAAAAATTTCGCTCAAGTCCCCACCTGCTACAAGTGCTGTGATATAGGACACACCACAAAGCAGTGTAAAGACACAGAAATGTCGTGCTCAAATTGCAAAGGGAAGGGCCACATAAAAAGTCAGTGCAAACTAGCAGAACAAGACATCTGCATCTCCTGCAGAACCCGAGGCAAATTGTGTGCCAGACGAAGAGGTCTTGATTGTCAAACTCATAAATTCCTGCCACAGAGCTTCGACTATGGAGAATGAAAGCAGTCCAACATTGCCCCAATCAAGTATGCAAAGAACGAACTATAAGTCACCATCGACCATCAACCGAAACCACGAAGGAGCTATAAGCTGGCGCAGGCAGATGGGATTGCTCCCCAATTACCTCACACATACAGACGACATCCCATCTCTTCAAGGCATGCATGCACTGCATGATAGCTACATAAATACCATAGACTTCATTGACGACATGGTATTTAATGGAGCAATACATTACAACATAGCCAAACAACTGAAAAAACAGATGCATTACTGGGTCAGTTACCAACAATCACTGCAGGCGCGAATTGACGAGCTGGAGTTTGAAGTGCTATATAATGCACACAGCAACACCGACCAAATAGGAAACAATAGCACACAAACAAAAACACACACAGACAAGGCTGTGACCCCAAACAAACACACGGAAAATGAACAAATGGACAATACACAGAAATCTCGCTTAACACTTGACTATACCAAAGCTAACAGCGAAGAAAGAACAAACGACAACACACCAAAAATGTATGACACAAAAAGATGTACAGGTTATATAAAACCAGTGAACTTTTTGTCTGGAGGGATAATTAACCCTGCAGATCATACACAACAATACATAACACCTCAACAACATAACGAAACACAACAGCTGATCGGATGTAACGAAACAAATAGGAAAAAGGTAGTAGTTCTTGACACAAACCTACTTCTAGGTGATCGCGATAGTGATGATGAAAGTACAGATAGTGGTAACAAAATGAAAGGTGATGATAGTGCAACAGGTAGCGTTAGCCAAAGAAAAAGTAGTGGTGAAAGAAGAAGAGCCGCAGGTAGCAGCTCATCAGCTTCAGCATCACAGAAGACGGAACAAGACACCACACTGGTGACATCTGCACTTCGAGATAAATATAACGGAATCATCCCATTTGTAGAAAAAGAACTGAAGGGAGAAGTCGGTCAAAAACCATGGCATGCCGACTACAATAATGTAGAACTAAACTTAAGACTAAGTAGGCTAGAACATAAGGACACATTTATCACAGCACAGAGACTACTAACTAGACTCCTTCATCCACTAGGCAGCTATGTATCCTTCCCGACCACCGAACAATCTGACAGAATGACTTTAAAGACCGAAAATATACCCACAGACCCAGCAGAGCTAGAAAAATTAGTTATACTATCGTGCAGTCGGAGGGGGGAAACATATAACCCACACCAGATATACAAGGACCAAGTGAGGGCACATGGCAGAACAGACTTTGACTACTCGCAAACAGGACACAAATTTTACCTTCATGTGAAACACCCATGAGAATAATACAACTTAATGCAAATAGAAGCACAGTCGTTAGTGCAGAACTGCAGGTAGCATTGGACTTACAGGCGGATATTCTCTGCCTGCATGAACCTTATGTAACAACCCAGGGAAACTTAACCAACCTACCCTGGGACGCTGTCACAATCTCAGACAGTCGAAATTATAAGGCTGCCATAGTTGTCCTCAACAAAACGTTAAACATCACAGACATTACGCAGCTATGCAACAGCCATCTGGCCACGGCAGAAATAACCAAGGGTCGAGACACATGGGTGGTCTCATCATTATACGCACAGTACAGTGACAACGTAGAGCCATACCTACATATGATACATGACATTGCTGAGAATTCTAGAAATAAGAACCTAATTATATGTGCAGATATTAACCCCAAATCCACACTATGGCACTCGGACAGAACGGACGAAAGAGGACGGAAAGTCAACGACGTCATACAGGAGACGCAACTGCACATCATAAACGAAGACGGACCTACACCTACGTACAAAGGTGCAGACGGTTCTGCCACTAAAATCGATATTACTCTGGTGAATGACAGAACATTAGGACGACTGCAAAGATGGACCATACACGATTCTCTGACCACAAGTGATCACAACATAATCGAAATAAGATTCACAACAAACAATCATCGCACCATACACAACAGAACACACTTCAACTTCAAAAGAGCAAACTGGGACAGACTACAACAAATTGTTCAAAATGAAAATATATACAACATACATGGAAGCGTGTACTACAGAGCACACAAACTGACACAAATCATCCAAAAAGCACAAGAAACAGCAATACCTATGCACACACACAGCAAACAACGGGAAACACCATGGTCAGACGAATTAACCAGACTCAAACGTGACAGGGCAAGAAAACGTAAACTATACCAGAGGACATGGATACAAAGAGACAAACTACTAAGACCAGCTGCATATAGGGAAGCCAAATAACTCTTCAAAAAGACATTACTTCAGACCAGAAAACAACACTGGGAGAGCTACTTGACCACACACACACAACAGAATATCTGGGGGGAACAATACAAGATTCTGACAGAAAAAAATCAAGACCCCATTGGCATTAAGCACGCTACGGCAGGATGACAGCACAATGACAGTGGGATGGAGAAACACAACGCAATATCTGCTGAACAAACTCCTCCCGGAAGACGCCACAGACACAGACACAGAGGAACAGATCACACTCAGGCAAGAACTACATGAACAGTATGACACTGTCACCGTCACCTGTCCCTTTGCGCACGAGGAAGTTGCGGTAGCGATAAGAGAGATAAAAAATAAGAAAGCACCTGGACCCAACAGGATCCATGCAGAAGTGCTTAAGAGGCTAGCACCACAGATCACCCCATACTTAACAGAACTACTAAATGACGCCTTAAGGCTAGGCCATGTACCGACAGTCTGGAAGACCTCTAATGCAGTCATCATTCGAAAATCAGCAGACAGAGACCAATCAGATCCGAAATCATACAGACCTATATGCCTCATAAACACCATGGCAAAAATCCAAGAGAGGCTACTGTGTGACCGCTTGCAGGCTCACAGAACCCTACTTGGAATGAATCCTCACCAGTTTGGATTTTGGAAAGGAAAAAGCATTGATGATGCAATAAACAGAGCTCTAGAAATTACACAAAACACAGATAAAACATACTCTTTGGCAATCATGATAGACATGACAGGAGCATTTGACAACCTGTGGTGGCCAGCACTGTTTCTGAGGTTACGCCAGATGGAAGTACCCGCAGCCCTATACAACAGTCTATTAGACTACTGCAGGGACAGAATAGTAGAATGGCGTGTGGGCAACCGGAAGGTAATAAGGAAAATTACCAAAGGATGTCTGCAGGGATCGATCTGTGGACCCATCTTCTGGGACATAATTTTTGAACCTCTCCTGCAACTGCTGGACGAGGATATGTGAACAGACGGTGTGTCGCTTATGCAGATGGCCTACTGGTGGTTATCTCAGCAAATACAAGAGCCCAGCTAGAGAAGAAGGCGAGTGGTACACTGCAAACAATAACACAATGGTGCAACACAAACAAGCTCAAGACAGCGAGCAACAAAACAACGTACACACTGCTGAAAGGACAACTCAGACGCAATCCATCAATTAAAATAGAGAACAACAACATAAAGAGAATGACAGTAACCCGCTACTTGGGCGTATACATAGATGAGAAACTGAACTTCCATGAACACATCAGAATAACAACAGACAAGGCAGAAAAAATACTACATAAACTGGCAAGGATTAATTCAGGACAATACAGACTTCCTCTGTCAGTCACACGAACTTACCACTGCGCACTCTTCGAATCAGTGCTAAGCTTTGCGGCCAGTACATGGGCGCACAGACTCAACCTCGCCACAAACAGAACAGCGGTTAGGCGAGGGCAGAGAAGCGTCCTTCTGCGACTAGTGGGAGCCTTCGGCACTACATCAGTCGAAGCACTGTGTGTCGTGATAGGAATCTTCCCGATAGATATTACAATCAAATATCGGGCCGCTCTGTACTGGTTAAAGATTGGTAGACTAGACGAGGTCAACATAATGACTGGTTCCCTGCTGAACAATAAGCGGGACCTCAAAAAATGGAAAATTGACACATGGCCACAGGAATGGGGTACAAGCGATAAGGGACGGAGAGTGTATACATTTTTTCCGAACATAACGGAAAGGTTAGGAATGAAACATGCCGATCCTAGCTGCGGCATGGTGCATTTCTTGGCTGGCCACGGACCTTATCGCGAGCACTTAAATCGCGTGAGTATAAGAGACACGTCAACATGTACATGTGG
>NC_064628.1:576806416-576866416 GCF_023864275.1 Schistocerca cancellata
CCTGAATCCAACTCCACTCCCGATGTTATCCTCTTCTCCCCCAACCTCCTTGGCCGCATAACGGTGGATGTCCTGGAGCCTATTGGTAGCGACCATCTCCCTGTCCTCCTCACCATTTCAGACGGTCGTCACCCCTGCCCCAACCATTGTAATGACCCTCCCCCTAAGTACATCCATGACTATTCCTGTGCCAACTGGAATGCCTACCGGGATACCCTCTCCACCCAGGTCGATAGCCACCCTTTCACCTACCACCTCCCCGACGATGTCACACATGCCGCTTCCTTTCTCCAGCAGACCTTGTCTGAGGCCGTGTTGGCCCACGTCCGTACTGTCGCCATCCACCCCCACCGTCCTACCTTACCCACGCAGGCCGTCCTCCTCCTCTGTGAATCCCGCCGTCTCTACCATGCCTTCCTCCGCACGCGTGACCTGGACACACTATGACGCCACTGGCAACTACAGCGACACATTCGAAATTTGCTCGCGGCTAAGAAACGCCGGGACTGGCGACAGACATGCACCCGATTAAATGCTACCCTCCCTGTCAACTCGTCCAAGTCCTGGTCAGCCTTCCATCACCTTACCGGAACTCAACCCTCCCCCTACTATCCTCTTCTCCATGATGATCATCCCTTCCCTGACACCCTTAGTAAGGCCAATCACTTTGCGTCCTACCTCTCCGATGTATTTTACATTCCCGATGATCCCCAGTTCAATTACTCCCTCTTCCTGGATATCCGCGATCGAACTGACACCTCTGTCCCTCCTCTCGCTCCTGGTTTCCAGTACTTGGACAACATTGCACACACGGAACTCAATGCCCCCATCACCACACAGGATCTCATTGATACACTCCGTACAAAACGCAACACCACTCCTGGTCACGATCGTGTCACCAACCGTCACCTTCGTGAAGCTCCTGTCTCTTTCCTCTCCACCCTGGCCAGGCTCTACAATGTAGTCCTGTCCACCAGTTACTACCCCGACCTGTGGAAAACCTCCCATATACTAATGTTCCTTAAACCTGGCAAACCGCCGTCCGCCGTCTCCTCCTACCGTCCCATCAGCCTTACCTCGGTCTTCAGCAAGGTCCTGGAATCTATCCTCACCTGCCGCATCCACCAGCATCTCCGACAGCACCGCCTCCTTCCCGTTACCCAGTGTGGTTTCCGGCCGTCCTTCTCTTCCGACGACCTTCTCCTTCACCTTACTCATCTCCTTTCCGAACAGCTTAATTCGCGTCGCTCCGCTATCTTCCTCTCCCTGGACATCGAGCGTGCTTATGACCGCGTCTGGCATTCCGGTCTCCTCTTCAAGCTCCAAACCTTCGCCCTTCCCGTTAACTACGTCCGTCTGATGGGCTCCTTTCCTCCCGCCGTCCTTCCTATGTCACCATCCATAACACAGATTCCTACACCTTTTTCCCCTCCGCCAGTGTGCCCCAAGGCTCCATCCTCTCCACCCTTCTGTACGTTTTGCACACGGCGGACATGCCGCCGCTGTCGCTCCCCCTCCACCTTCTCCAGTTTGCCGATGACACCGCCTTCCTTGCCCTTGCCCCCACCCTGCAGCGCTCCCAACACCTTCTCCAATCCCATCTTGACCGGTTCACCACTTGGTGCAACCAGTGGTTGCTCAAGGTCAACCCCTCCAAAACCCAGGCGTTCATTGTAGGCAAAACCACCCCTTCCTTCCGCCTCCTTGATTTCTATCTCACCGTCTATGGCCGTCCTATCGCCCTCACCCCCACCCTTAAGTACCTTGGCGTCACCCTCGACCGTCGCCTCTCCTGGACTCTCCACCTCCGGACATTCCAAGCCAAGGCACGCTCCCGACTCAGTCTCCTCAAGCTCCTCTCCGGCCGTACGTGGGGTCTGGACCCCTCCACCATCCTCCACACCTGTAAATCCCTCATCCATCCTATCCTTTGTTATGCCCATCCGGCTTGGATCTCCGCCCCCCCTACCTTTTACAAATCCCTCCAAATCCTTGAACGTCATGCTCTCTGCCTCGCCTATCGCATCCATCTCCCCTCCCCCACACGGATCCTGTACGATCGCATCCCCTTCCCCCACCTCCTCCTTTTCCTTGAAAGGATACAGATCCTGTACACCTCCCGTAAACTCGATCCTCCTCACCCGCTCGTCTCCCCGATCCTCTCTCCCCCGCCCGCTGCCGTGCCTGTCTTCCCACGTCCCGCCCGGACTCCATCTCTCCACCCTCCTTAACCCTCCCAAGGTGGCTTTCGCCAGCTCCCCCTCCCTGATGATGTCCTCCTCCCCTCCATCTACCCCTCCTATCAACTTTGACCCTGCCCCACCCCCCACTTCCGGTGTCCTTTCCTTTAGGCACCCTCCCTCCCTTCTCTTCCCTTCCCTTCTCTTTCCTTTTCCCCCATCCCCTCCCTCCACCCCTCTTCCCCCAGACTTCCCCTCCCCTTCCTCTCTCCCCCCTGCCCATGGCATCTCTGTTCTCCCCTCTCGCTTTCCCACTCCCCCTCCTCCTCCTCCTCTCTTGGCAGGTCCCCGGACTCGAACACGCACAGTGAACATTCGCGCGCCAGAGATAATCGCCATCAGTGTCTCGTGTGTGTGCTTCGTTTTGTGTTTCGCGTTCTTTCACAGTTACAACTCCACTGTTCGCATGTGCCGTCGCCGTCCGTGTTCTGTGCGCCGTGTCAACAAGTGTTAGTGTTTTTATCGGCCAGCGTGAACAGCTTCATGTTAATTGTTTTTTTGTCTCTACTTTTTTTTGCCCGCCATTTTCATTGTATTGTCTATGTCGCCTCTTTGTCACATGATTGTACCACTTAAGGCTGAAGAGCGGCGTACTATGCTGCTGCCAGCCCACCTGTATGAGGTGCTAAAATTCCAATAAAGAAAAAAAAATCGCAGTCTACCATTCGAGGTTTGGATTCCCCCACTTCCTTATAGAGGACTTGCACTGCCTGGGCTACTCTCAGGGTGTATCTTCGACGTGTAAGAGCCCCAACCGTGCCTGGCGCGTTGTTGTCAGTCTGCACGCCGTCACTGCTGCCCGCCGCCGCCACCGCCGCCGCTGCCGCCGTCACCTACGTCGTCGTCTGTTCGCCGCCACCCGGTGCTTGCCGCCGCCGCCGCCGCCGCCGCCGCCGCCTGGTCGCCGTCTCTCGGTGCTCGCCGCTTCTTCTGCCGCCGCCGCCGTTGTCGCCGTCTCTTGGTGCTCACCGCTTCTTCTGCCGCCGTCTCTCGGTGCTCGCGCTTCTGCCACCGCCGCTGCCGCCGTCTCTCGGTGTTCGCTGCCGCCTGCAATCATGGACGCCCCAACTACCACCATCATCTACACCTCCCCTTCACCAGCCCCCACTGTAACGTCATGGAGTGCTTCCTCTGGGATTCACCCGTCTCATGCACATCCCCTACTCACAGTCTCCTCCCCATCTATCTCCTCTCCATTGCTGTATCCCCACCTGTACGTCACTGCTGCTCCTACCCCTTCTACTGCCCCTTCTGCTGCTCCCACTCCTGCCTCTTTCCCTGCTCCCAACCCCCCTCGCGCTCCTGTAGCCCGCCGAGACGACTTTCCCCCTCTCCCCCCTGCAACTACCACTGCTTCCCCTGCCAGAGTCTCCGCCCACCGCGCCACAATCGCCACCACAGAGCGCCTTACCCTCTCATCCGGTGCTACTGCCTCACAGGAGGGCCCTGCCTCCCACCACCTCCCCATCCATCCAGTCCCTCATCCCTCCTCCCAGGCAACACCCGCCAAAAAATTTTCCAAACAGCCCAGTGGCGACCTCGCCTCTACTCCCTCATCCAAAAAGCCACTGCCCACCCCACCTCCCACTGACCCCGCTATGGATACCACCCCACCCCCCTCCTCTCCAGCCCCCTTCCTGTATACCTTTGTCCTAGCCAACCCTGATCCAAAATTCCTGGATGCCCGCACCCTCACCCTAGAAATCCGGAAGTACATCCCCAGTGCACCCATAACCCAACTTATCCCTCGCAGAGACTCTGTTCTCATCAAGTCTCGCTCTCCATCCTTCCATACTGATCTCCTCTGGCGCCTTCCCCGCATCACCTTTGGGCCCCACGCATCCCTCACCCCATTCCTTACATCCTCCTCTCCTTGTCAGCCCAATCGCCTCGTCGTCCGCCAACCCTCACTGCCGTCATCACAAAACTGAGCCCTGTGGTCACGGAGGCTGGGGTGTTGGCGGAACTGAATGCCCACCCCTCCCTGAAAGTACGCTCTGCCTGCCGTATTTACAACTCCTCTGGCCCATCTTTCCTCATGTGTATATTTACAGAGTCTGCCTCCTCGATCGACCACCTCCTCACACAGGGAGCCCTGATTTTCAACCGCCCCAACCCTGTTGACCCGTCCTGTTCCCCTCCTCAATCCTACCGCTGCCAGCGTTGTCTTCTGTACAATGGCCACCTCACCCAAAACTGCAAGAACCCACCCACCTGCCCCCATTGTACAGCCTCCCACTTCCTCAAACAGTGTCCCAACCTCGCCTCCCCCCCCATGCAGTAACACCTGCAATGAACCTCACCCCACCTATTCCTCCAAATGCAAAGCCAAGCCCCCTCCCACCAACCCTGAACTCACTGTCCCCCTTCGCCCCGTTGACCCACCCATCCACCCTAACAATTCCCTCCGCCCTCCCCCTACAGTAGAAGACATCATCTGGTTCCTCACCGTCGTCCTGCAGAACATCCACCCCTTCCAACGCCCCCACACACTCCAGCAGATTTCCCTTGCCGCCCGCTCAGTTTTCCACTTAAACACCTACGCCACATACTCCCACAACCAGGCCCACTTTACCTTCACCCGCCTAGACACCCTCGTTTAAGCCCCTCTCTCTCCTTACTGCACCCTTCCCACACCCAACCTCATGGCTCATCAACAGTATCGTCTCCTCTACCTCATCATTCGCTCCCTCCCTGCAAACAAATACCTCTTCATGCATACCCTCTCCCAGCACCAGGTTGACTCCTTCATCCTTAATGTAACCTTCCTCCAACCCCACCATGTAGTCCGCATCTCCACTTATCTCCTTCACCGCACTGACAATCCCCTTCCCTAGCTCGAGGCGGGTCGCTATTGGCCACCTCAGACATCTCCCTGTCCGGCCACAACCCCTCCTCAATGACCCGACCAAACACCTTCTCCTCAGCCTATTTTTTCCCTCCCTCACCGTCACCTGTGCCACTATCTATATCTGCCCCACAGCTCCTCTCCCCATTGACTTCATTTCCCATGTTGACCATACCTTCTCCACCTATGTGATCGCCGCTGACCTCAACATCCACAGCCGTGACCCTGCCACCCTTCGGCGGTGGCATCAGTTCCTTGCCACTCTCCATGGTGACCTTGTTCCTCTCGCACAGCACACCCATCCTGAAAGTAGCTCCACCCCCGATGTTATTCTCGCTTCTCCCAACCTCCTTGGTCGCACTGCCGTTGATGTCCTCGATCCCATCGGTGGTGACCATCTCCCTGTCCTTCTCACCATCTCCTCTACCCATCCCGCCACTGCAGCCACCCACCCACATGCCCCTCCAAAGTCTGTCCATGACTGCCACCGTTACAACTGGGATGCCCACCTGGAATCCATTGCCTTACAGGTCGAAAGCCACCCCCTCACTTTCCACCACCCTGATGACATCACCCATGCCTCTTCCTTCCTTCAGAAGACCATCACTGACGCTGTGGAGGCTCATGTCCCTACAAAACTCATCCACCCTCACTGCCCTATCCTTCCTCCACAGGCCGTCCTTCTTCTGCGTGAATCCTGCAGGCTCTACCGCTCCTTCCTCCGCACTCGTGACCTGGATACTCTCACCTGCCACTGGCAATTACAGCGACATATCCGGAACCTCCTTACAGCAAAGAAACGCTGGGACTGGCGTCAGTCATGCACACGCCTCAACTCCACCCTCCCTGTCAACTCCTCCAAGTACTGGTCTGCCTTCCACAGCCTTACTGGTAGCCATCCCACCCCGCATTACCCCATCATGACGATCGACCCTTTCCTGACAACCACAGGAAGGCAAACCAATTTGCTTCCCACCTATCTGAGGTCTTCTCCATTCCTGACGATCCCCATTTTGATTACTCCCTCTTCCCCACTGTCCTTGACCGCACTGACAGTTCTGTCCCCCCGCTCGCCCCTAGCTTCCAGTACTTGGATTGGTTACCCCCCTCAGACATCAACACTCCCATCACCACGCAAGACAGCACACTCGTCCTCCGCTCCAAACGCAACACCGCCCCTGGTCATGATGGCGTCACCTACTGTCACCTCAAGGAATCCCCTCCATCCTTCCTGTCTGTCCTTGCTACCCTGTACAATGTCTTCCTCTCCACTGGATTTTACCCTGACCTGTGGAAGACTTCCCGTGTCCTGCTGTTCCCTAAGCCTAACAAACCCCCCTGTGCTACCTCTTCCTATCGTCCCATCTGCCTCACCTCCATGTTCAGTAAGGTCTTTGAGGCCATTCTCTCTCGCCATATTCAGCGCCACCTTAACCAGCACCGCCTCCTTCCTCTTACCCAATGTGGCTTCTGGCCTTCCTTCTCTGCCGACGACCAGTTCCTTAACCTTACCAATCTTCTTTCCCTCCAACTTAACTCCCGTCGCTCTGCTATCTTTGTTTCCCTTGATCTCCAGAACGCCTAAGACTGTGTCTGGCATCCCGGGCTCCTCTTCAAACTCCAGACCTATGCTCTCCCCATCAACTTCGTCCGTCTCGTTGCTTCCTTCCTCTCCCATCGTCCCTCCTATGTGACTATTCACACTTCCAACTCCCGTACCTTCTACCCCTCTGCCGGCATGCCACAAGGCTCTGTCCTTTCCCCTCTCCTCTATCTCCTGTACACTGCTGATATGCCCAAACCTCCCCCTCCTGTTCATCTTCTCCAGTTCGCTGATGACACCGCCTTCCTAGCCCTTTATCCTACCCTTCAATGGTCCCAACGTACCCTCCAAACCCACCTTGACCAATTCACCGCTTGGTGCAACCAGTGGTTCCTCCTTGTTAATCCCTCCAAGACCCAGACGATCATCATAGGCCGCACCACCCACTCCTTCCGCCTCCATGATTTCTACCTCACCATTTATGGCCATCCTATCCACCTCACCCCTACCCTCAAATACCTTGGCCTCACACTCGACCGCCACCTCACCTGGATTCCCCATCTCCTTACCATCCAAAACAAAGCTCACAACCGCCTCCGCCTCCTGAAACTCCTGTCTGGCCGGACATGGGGTCTGCATCCTTCCACCATCCTTCACACCTACAAATCCATGATCCGCCCCATCCTTTGTTATGCCAGCATCGCTTGGATTTCCGCCCCTCCCCAGTTCTATAAAGCCCTCCAAATCCTCAAACGCCATGCACTCCGCCTCGCCTTCTGCATCCGCCTTCCGTCCCCCCTGTGCATCCTCTATGACCTCATCCCCTTTCCCCACCTTCTCCTTTTCCTTGAACACATCCGCACACTCTATATTGTCCGCCGCCTTGATCCCCATCACCCCCTGGTGTCTCCCTTCCTCTCCACTCCAAACCAGTTGCCGCGCCTTTACCGTTGTGTCCCTCCCTCTCTCCATCTCCACACACTCCATCTCCTTTCCCAACACAACTTCCACCATCTACCCCTCCTGGATGATGAGCTTCGCCCTGACATCTACCCTTCCTACCAACTCTAACCCCCTCTTCCTGCCTCCTCCTCTCGGCTCCCTCTCCTCCCCCTTCCACCTTCTGAGCGGCTTTCCCCTCCTACTCCCCCTCCATCTCTTGTGCCTCCTTTCAGTTTCTCTGCGCTCCCTCCTGCCCTGTCTTCCCTTTTCCTCTCCCACCCCACGTGTCTCCTGCCTCTTTGTGAACCCACAGTTGCCCCTCCTCTCTTCAGCCCGCCGCTTCCTCAGCTGCCCCATGCTCTCCCCTCCTTTTCCATCCTCTCTGACCTTTCCCTCGGCAGGTCCCACCTGGTAGTTTTACTCTTCGTTGTGTGTGCTCCAAGTGGGTTTTAAGTGTGTTGTTTCGGAGTGTTTTTAATACTGTGGCCAACTTTTTACCAATGCATGCCCATTCAGTGTTTTCTCTGTGTTTTAAGAATTGCCAACTGTGTTTTTTAACTTTCTGGTGACATTTTTAACTGTCCCCTATGAACGTCTACATGTCCATGTCTTTTTACCTCCATTTTCTCCCCTTACTCTGTTTTATGTTCCCCTTTTTTATCTCCTTATGTATGTATCATTTTATTTTTGTTTTAGTTGTCATGTCCTTGGCTGAAGAGCGGCGGATTGTGAAGCTGACAGCCCTCCCCTGCCCATATAGGGCAGGGGAATGAAATCACAATAAAGAAAAAAAATCGCAGTCCACCCCTATATCTTACATTTCATGAAGAGTTATATCCCATATGCCAAAATCCTGCTGTCTCTATACGTCTTTGGCAAGATGGCTGCTGTGTTAGTATTCTTGTTGAAGTGCCCTGTGTTAATTTGATTTTTTTTTTGTGATAACTCTGAAGTTATTACGAGAGTGTGCTGTGTGAAAGTGACTTTCAACTAAATGTACTGTACTCAGACCGATAACATAGAATTTATTGTCCAGAATTAGCTACAAACTTACATCATGCATGATAGCTCAGTGCATTGTACCTAGAGTGCAAAGTTAATCAATACTGCAAGTATTTTCTATTACTTCATATTTCAGACTATCTGGACAAAATAGTTATACTCCACAGTGTCTTGTTTTGCTCTCTTAAAATTGTGCTTGCTTGGATGGAAATTTTTAGGTTATGTGTGGTACATAGATCGAACTTTCGGCGTGGTACATAGATCGAACTTTCGGCGTGGTACATAGATCGAACTTTCGGCGTGGTACAAAGATCGAACTTCCTTCGTGGTACCTCAAGCGAACTTTCTCCGTGGCACATAGATCGAACTATTGTTGTGGTGTGTAGATCGAACTAATTGTAGTTGGGTGGTTAGGTGTAACTGATTATTGGACAAGAACTTGTATAATGTTAATTGTGGTACACTTTCTTTGTGACTTCCTAGCATCTACGTAGATAGCGTAGATGCTGGAGAAGACCACTCGGTCTGAATTAGCGGCGGTTGTGGCCAGCCCGATTGTGGGAAGTGCTACACCTAAGCTTATAATGACTACGGTTTCCGAGGGAAAGAGCTCTGTATCTAGGCGTCGTATTTCTGTGGATATGTCGGAAGCAACTAGAACCATGGACGCGACTCAGGAAAAAATTGCTGTGGTTGAAGACTTCGTGGGTGAATTGACAGGTGAACTACGGCAGAAGAAAACGTCGACAGCGATATCAGACAAAATTAAAAATAAGATTTAGACCTTTGTCTTGACTCAGTCCAGGTTAGAAGGCCAAATCGAGGAGCTCAGGTTACAAAACCAAAGGCTGAGGAATGAGCTTGCCACAGCGAATGCCCCTGATGCACAGGAGAGAATACAACGCCAGGAGTTGGAACTGAAAAGTCTTAAGGAGGAGAATACACGACTGAGAGAGAATAAGCCAGCCACATTGTCATTTGCCGCTGTTTCGGCAGCTGTACCAGAAAAGGTAAACACAACTGAAATGAAGATTGAAGAAGTCAGAGCCAAACAGACAAGTGTTCTCTTCTTCAAAGGCACAGCCAATCAGGATTCTATGACTCTCAGAGAGGCAATAATGAAGACCATAAATCCGAAACTAGACAAAGTTAAAATGAGAGCTATCAGATCGACAGCAAATACTGTCATCATGGAAACTGAGGCGGCAGAAGACATGCGCAACGTTATTGAAAAGACAGCTGCGCTGCAGAATATTAAATGTGAGGAGCCAAGGAAGCTGCGACCTCTCTTAGCAGTTTACCAGGTTCCAACGACACTGACAGCTGAGGAATATCTTGACGAACTTTATGAAATAAACCTCAGCGAGTATGTTTCCCCTGAGGAGTTTCATGCTGAGGTAGTTGTGAAGTTTACGACGGGACCTAAAGGTAAACGTACAGTTAACAACATTATTGAAGTCACGCCGAGAATTCGTTGTCTTCTGTTGCAAAAGGATAGAGTTTACATCCAATTTGAAGCCCTAAGAGTTAGAGAATTTGTTGCTGTCCAGAAGTGTTTTAGGTGTTGGGGTCTGGGACATTCCACCAGGCACTGCGACAGGCCATAATAAGTCAGAATGTAAAGAGCAGATGGTAGTTGGGTGCATTCCATGCCATCACATGGTATGTAAAAAAGCTGGGGGTCCAGACTGTCCAACCTTTAGACAACTTTACGAAAGGCAGATCCAACGTACAGACTACGATTTGAGTAATGTCAACCAAGCCTAACTCTCAAGTATTTAGGAACTACACAAAAATTCAGCATACTCAGCGGAAATATAGGTCACCGTCCACGAGAGCCAGAGCATGGCGACGTGCAGTGGCATGGAGAAGACAAATGAGTATTTTAGCACAGGGAGAAGGAGATACAGCACCGGAATCACTTTTAGTGGCCATTCAAAACAAATACTTTCGCATGACCGACATGTTAGATGATGCATGCATTCATGGAACAATGGAGTATCATCTTGCGCGAGAAGTTAAGCATGAGTTATTTCAGTGGGCAATGCTCCATTCAGCCTCGTTATTTCGCATAGAGGACTTGAAGGCTCAACTTCTGGTCGAGGACAGTGACAATAACCCAGCATCAGCTTCTGACAACTTCTCAACTGCGGAATCCTCCCTGCATTCTTCGCGGCAGGCAACGAGTGAGAATGGGTACTTTGTTACTGACTGTCACGAGGGATCACCCACAGTGTCACCTGAATACGATGTGTCTAAATGTGAGTCTGAATACGATGTGTCTAAATGTGAGTCTTACAGCAAACCAGTTCGCTTTATTTATGGAGGTAGCAGACATGACGGATCTAACCATGGGTTGGTGTCCAGAAGTAATTATTCAAATTCTCAGGGTCCTACAAACAAGGAAATAGAAAGAGACAAAGTACGCAATGAAGGACAGCACATCGAAGATAAAGAGAAGAATACTGAAACTCTTCACTGTGAGGACTTAAAGAATGGTACAGATGAGGAACCAGGACCTGAGGAGCAGGAAGTACCTACTGTGCGATCCAAACATACTGTTGACTCAGTTGATTACTGTGACTTAGAGAATAACATTAGACTCAGTAGGTTAGAAAATAAGGACGTATTTCAAACTGCACTACGTCTGGTGACGCGATTGACTCACCCCACGACTGAACAGACAGATCGTATGATATTAAGGGTAGAAAACTTGCCAAATGATAAAAGGGAACTTTGTAAATTGCTGGCTATGGTATGTAAGCGTCGTGGTGAGGGGCTAAACTTGCATAACATATACAAAGACCTGGTTCGGGCCCATGGCAGAGTGTATTTCGACCCTAAGGAAGCTACTCCTAGGTATTTTGTATTCACCAAATATTCATCGTGAAATTTATACAACTTAATTGTATGAGAAGTAGACTGGTTATGGCCAAACTGGGTGGATTGATTGATGACGTTGGAGCATAAATTGCCTGTCTTCAGGAGCCTTATATCCATGGCAGTAAGATTCCCGGATTGCCAACGCATTGTACGACAATCACAGGAACAAATGATGCTAAGGTGGCAATTGTGATAACAAATAGGAAGATCAAAGTCACACGTATTGCACAACTGTGTTCTGAGCACATTGTGAGGATTGAGGCTTTAATAAGGGGAGACGTTTGGATAATCTCCTCAATTTATGCCCAGTGCTCCTTTGAAATTGAGCCCTTTCTTGACAATATTAGGAACATAGTCAATTTTTTGCAGACAGAGAAAATTACTAATTTTGGCAGATATAAACGCTAAATCCACATTGTGGCATGCAGACAGGACAGATACAAGGGGGCTTCTAGTGAATAATCTTGTCAATGAGTGTCAGCTGGTAGTATTGAATAAGGAAGGACATGGGCCCACATATAGGGGCCATGCTGGTGGCACTAGTAGTATAGATACATCGCTTGCGAATGAACTAGCTTATCCCCATGTCGTGACCTGGTGGATTTGCGATGGTGCTTCACAAAGTGACCCTAATATGATTATAATAGAGGTGGATAACTCTTATCGCTCAATCATGTCACCCACGATTGCTGTTTGAGAAGGTTAACCTGGAGACCTTGTTTAATGTAATAGACAGTTTTAACATTAATGAAGTACAAGGGAGTGTGGATTTTAGAGCTCACTTCCTGCTACATGTGCTGCAACAGGCTCAGGTTAGGGCCATTCCGTCTGTGAGTGGAGGAAGATAATCTCGTTTCCCCTGGTCCCGACAGCTGACAACACTAAGGAAGAAAGCTCGAGATGATAGACGATATTACCAACTAGCAAAGACATATAATGAGAGGCATATAAGGCTGCAACTGGATTTGGCTGCCAAAATTAGGTACAAGGATGAACTGCAGAAGACAAGACAGACAAGTTTGTCAAGACAAATCTGTCTAAAGACATCTGGGGCGAGCCATACAGAGCGCAAACAGAACGGGTCAAATCACCTCTGATTATGTCAACACTGCGGCAGGCAGCTGGACGCATGACGGATGGATGGCGCCGTACGGCATAATTTCTCTTGCATAGTCTACTTCCTGACGATGATGTAATTGAAGATGACGTTTACCATCGTGATCTTCGCAGGCAAATTGGTGAAGAATATGTCAACGACCTAGCTGTCATTCCGTTTGCGCAGGAAGAGGTTGCTTTGGCAATTCAAAACTTGGTGTGCATGCTGAGACCGTGAAGGCTGCTGCCCCTCTAATTTTTCCGTACCTGACAAAATTGTTTAACGAATGCCTACTGGAGGGTAGAGTTCCGGCCACCTGGAAGTCGGCTATTGTCATAATTATTAAAAAATCGGAGGGTAAAGATCCGACAGATGCCAAGACGTACAGGCCAATCTGCCTACTAAACATTTTAGGCAAATTGCAGGAGAGACTATTGTGTGATAGCCTTCAGACTCACTGGCAGCTGAGGGGCCTATCACCCCATCAGTTTGGCTTTCGCCCTAAGAAATCTATTGAAGACGCAATTAACAGGGCAATCGATATTACCAAGAATACGGACTACAGTTATGTTCTGGCAGTGTTCATAGACATCTCAGGCGCCTTTGACAATCTCTGGTGGCCTGCCCTGTTCGCAAGATTGCAGGACTTGCAAATTCCAACTGCATTGTACACAAACTTTCCTGATTACTGTAGACATAGGACAGTAGAATGGAGGGCAGGAAATCAAACAGTTGTCAAAAGAATATCTAAGGGTTGCCCTCAAGGCTCCATCTGTGGTCCCATTCTTTGGGACATTGTAATTGAACCACTGCTGGACATGATAGATAAGGATAGCAGGGCTTCAGGAGTTGTTGCTTATGCTGACGACCTAATGGTGTTAGTATCAGCAAACTCTTGGAAACAACTAGAGCCTATGACTTCTGACTTGCTTCGTGACATTACTGATTGGTGTAAGAAAAACAAAATGACTGTGGCGGCGAGTAAGACTGTGATATGCTCCTAGAGGGTCAGCTGCTAGGCAACTCAATTATTAAACTGAATGACGTGTCACTGAAACGACAAGAGATAACGCGGTATTTAGGGCTTTATTTGGATGAGAAGCAGTCTTTCATACCACATGCAAGAACAATGACGGAAAAAGGATTGAGTATTATGCATAAAGTGGCGAGACTGAACAGTGCCTCCTTCAGGCTGCCGCTGAACGTTATGAGAGCGTATCACACTGCTCTATTTGAATCAATTACATGTTTTGCAGCTAGTGTCTGGGCACATCGGCTGTACCTACGTACTCACGTAAACATAGTTGGGCGTGGCCAACAGAGTGTTCTGCTCTGATTGTCAGGGGCGTTCAATACCACTTCCATCGAAGCCTTGTGTGTTGTACTAGGTGTATGCCCAATTGATCTTACCATCAGGCAACGTGCGGCAGCCTACTGGTTGAGGAAAGAGGAAGAAGGGAGGGTGAGAGATATTAGAGGGCAAAATCTAAGGAACATGAAGGATTTAAGAGACTGGATGCTACAGACATGGCAGTCTGAATGGGAAGCGACAGACAAAGGATGACGAGTGTACAACTTTTTTCCTGATGTACGTTAGAGATTAAGATTGCGACACTGTGATCCTACGCGCGGAATGGTCCATTTCCTGACGGGTCATGGACCATATCCTGTGCATTTACAACGAGTGGGATTAAGAGAGACAGATGTATGTGTGTGTGGTACACCGGAACACGTCGTCCTACACTGTCATAGGCTTTCAAGGACTTCACAACCAACTGTGAGTGAGGACTTATATAATTTAATAAGACAGCAGGACGAGTGGGTGAGGCTGACTAATTTAAGCAACGATATTTCAAATGTACTCCATCAACAGTTTAGGGAGGATCGGCCTTACGCACGGGTCAGACTGGGTGCACAGGTTAGGCAGCACCAATGGAGTGACACTGACACAGACTCAAATTCACACTCAGACACAGATGCAGTTGTGAATGAGGACATGGAATGAAGGTTCTAGCATCCCAAGAGTGACTGGCTCGAATTCAATTCCGAGCCCTCGCACTTGGGTATTAATGTATATAATTCATATAATTGTATAACTACTATGTATTGTTTGAAAATGTTCCTGTTTTCGTAACTAATGTTAATGTGATGATTTAAAATTGTTCCTGTTTTCGTAATTAATGTTAATGTGATGATTGGTAACAAATGTAATGTACTCCTAAGATTATATATTAGTGCACATTTATCATGAACATGGTAGTATGCTTCTTGTTTGCATAGAGTAATGAACATATAGAGGCTCGAATGTACAAAAGCCACGTCCACTATGACAGGCTCGAGGATTTGCCGAGCCCTCATGTGGGTGTGGCTATCCATGGAATCAGAGCTTGCTGTTTTTAGTCATTTTTGTTTTTGTCCATCTGCTAAAGAAGTAGATCCTAAGTTCATAAATATCTCATGTTAATTTTACTCTTCTTTGATTTTATATATTTCTTAAATCTCAAATTTTCTAAATTGTTTTTAGAGTTTCTTTGTATTAACAATATCAACAAAAAAAGGGAATAATAAACAGAGGAAGGTTAGTGGCACATCGAGCAAGAAATCTGGTCCGCCTCCACGTGGCTAGGGACGGGCAATGGTGTAAGAACTTTTACGGCCATCTAGAAGTTCTCACACCGGCTAAGAGACCATGAGCGCCACTAACGCTACATATTGTAGTAGCAGTACAATCCACCATAGCTACTAGACGGTGGGTTTCTCTGTAAGTTAAATGAAAAAAAATGAAGAAGAATGTCCCTATACATGCTCTAAGTTGGTGCACACAATGTGAACACCTCTTCACCCAGACACTCTATCACACAGTACACTCTGCCTGTAACAGACACAGCCACAACACTAAAGCACCACCATGGAACAACATGCAGTGCATCCTTTCCGCCACTTAACACCATCCAAACTATGACAACCAGAACGTGATGTCCACTAATAAGACAGAACGTCCCACTCTGCCCACAAGCAACATTGCTCAGACCAGCCAACAACACCCACACATGTCCTCCACATTGGTGCACCCAGCGTCACCACAATACCTTGTCCCACGAGACAAACAATACCAAGAATGAAAAACAGGTCTGCCATTCCCCTGGTAAAGGCATGGAACTGATGCACCACCTTACATCAGCCAATCGTGCATCCTGACTGGACGTATCTGGCGGTTCTTGAGGCACCCACCAGCTGTCCTTACTATCAACGAACCCTAGCCCCATACACTGACCGTTACCCCAAGATGTCCATTAACCTAACCCAAGATGTTCATTAACCTAACCAAAAATGTCCCTTAACCTAACCCAAGATGTCCCTTAACCTAACCGAAGATGTGCCTTAACCTAACCCAAGTTGTGCCTTAACCTAACCCAAGTTGTGCCTTAACCTAACCCACGTAGTGCCTTAACCTAACCCACGTTGTGCCTTAACCTGCCCTGTAATTGTAATACGAATCGTTAATGTAGTGTTGCCTAACAGCAACCCTCCAACATAGTTCGCTACCGTCAACACCTTGCGAGTGTTGATTACTTTGCAGATGCTCACACTGTCCACTGTAATACGTACTGCAGCTGGACATATATCGCCCTCCTGTCTTCTCAAGCTGGTCAGTCAGGAGTTTGCGTGTTCAATGAGCTTCGCAGCTGTTCACTGGCATTCGTATGCCGATGCAATCAGTGTACGTCGTGGTAAGGCCTGTGTCCACTGTCCGCTGATGTCGTATGCCTAACCCACACACTGTACTGAACATCGGTCGTTATGTACTGAATGATACACAGTGGCACATGTGTGATACCATGGTGCACCGCGTTCCACATCTGCGACACGCTACAGAGGCCAGTTGACAGTCAGTCGCGCAATGGACATGGCATACGTACGCGGGCCACCTTCCATGTGTTCTCTCATCGTGCACACTTCGCTGCGTGTTTGTTGGCTGATGTAGCGTGTCGTGACACATAACATACAGGCATGCAAGAATCGTTGAATTCGCAAATGGCGATGGACGTCTACGTTTGCTTCCGAAGATACGTAAACGACCTGTAAATCCGTTGTTGAGCGGTTGTTCACGCTGGAGGTGAATCAGTGATAGCTACGATCGGTACAGCTACTAACCGGTTGTTTCAGCGATTCCCGTCATACCCACAAACGTGAATAGGCATGTGGGTATGAAGCGAAACGCGACAGTGGCTGGGTGGGACTGTCCCCGGCCGGTGAGGGGGGACCGCCCGGCGTGCTGGCCGCTCGCTGCGTGGGCGCACGCGCTACAGCCGGCTGGTGGGGGCGCCCAGTGGCAGGCGCGCCGGCCGACGGACGCGGCAGGCGGCCAAAGTCGGTCCTCGCGGGCCCGGTGCGAAGCGCGGTGGATATCTGCAGTGTGCTGGTCCGATTGATTACTGTGTGCGTTGGGGATGCGCCGCCGCCCGGCATTCGGCGCCGCGACGCCGTCTGCTGCTCGGTTGCCCCAGTGGTTCTAGCTGGTGGTTTGCATCGCAGCTGTGCGGACGTGTTGGCGCGTGCGCTGTGCTGGGAGAGTGCGCTTTGGCATCCAAGTGGGGCTTTGCCCTTCGGTGGCGCTGGCGTTGGAGCTGCCCGGTCACCGTTGGAGGCCGCGTGTTGTCTCCCGCCGGCAACGCCACGACAGCACGCTCCCGGGCCTCTGTCGGCAGCAGCAAGCTCAGCTGGGAGCACGGGTGGTCGCACTGAGAGCGTCTATTCGCCTAACTCCGGGCGATTTCGTCTCTCTCGAACCTGACCAAGTACTTAGGACGGCGCTGCGCGCCGCCGGGACCTGACAGGGTTTCGAGGTGTATCGTGCAGGGGAGCTCAGCCTCCTGCTGTTTGCAGAATAATTGAGCGGACGCTTGCATGTTCGTGCGGGCCCCCGGGACACACTCCCGGGCGGCTGGCTGCTCAGCTCTAGTTCACGCAGCTCCCTGGTTGATCCTGCCAGTAGTCATATGCTTGTCTCAAAGATTAAGCCATGCATGTCTCAGTACAAGCTGCATTAAGGTGAAACCGCGAATGGCTTATTAAATCAGTTATGGTTCCTTAGATCGTACCCACGTTACTTGGATAACTGTGATAATTATATAGCTAATACATGCAATAAGAGTCCCGAGTCTGGCGTGAGGTCAGTCGCTTGATGGCGCGTTTCGGCGCGGGCCTGCCTGTTGCCCGTGCGCCGTAAGGCACGGGAGCTCGCACTGGGGCGTATCGCTTCCAGTCGGGTGTGCCGCGGCAGTCCTCACTCGGGGAAGTTATGCGGCTCTCATAGCCTCTCCTTCGCAAGTGGCTGTTTCCGCCTTCCCGTGGTGCTGGATGTTAAGCTCGGTATTCAGCCTTGCGACAAAAGAGAGACCTGCTATCCAACCCGATGCAAAAGTGAAGGGTGTGTGGCACAGGGGAAGCTGTGTCAAGGGACCGAACACCAGTCCCTCTCTGTTCGCAGGATACAGACCATCAGGTGCTCTGCATGCCAGAGACCTCGTTTGTCGGCGTGGAATCACAGCGCGACTCGGCAAGGGTTCTTCGCCGCGCCCCTGGGTAACCGGGGCGTGTTCTGCCAAACCCAGGAGGTGGTGACATCGCCTGGGCTAGGTTAGATGGGTCCAGACCGCTGAACGACTAGGCGACTGACCCACCACCTGAGTAGGAGTGGGTCCTTGGCCGAGAGGTAGAAGCTCGGGGTAGTAAGCGGCGAAGGGCGAGAGGTGCATCCGCCTCTCTGGAGTGCGGGGTGTACTTGCCGAGAAGGGTCAGGTGAAATCGATGATGACGGAGCGACCGAAGGGGACCAGTGCGCTGGCAACGGCGCGCTGAACCCCGCAGTTCGAAGAGTGCCCTTGGCCTAGGGGCGAGGCCAGTGGGCGAGCTGCAACAGTCCCTCCACATGCCAGAGGAACCGGTCCAGGGCAAGAGACGGACTCCCAACTTTTTTCACTCATCAATCAACATGGCTGACGAAGAGACGAGTGATTTGTGTGCGACTTTGAGGGCGAGTATGTCTACTGTCCCTACCTTGCAGGAGGAAATGGGACATGGCGATGAAAATGTGTACGACAGACATTGTCGAATTAGTCAGATCCTAGACTCCAGCATAAAGGACGGGAAAATAAGCCAGGCTGCGGTACTGGCAATAAAGAATGAGCTTGCTGTCTGGGCTATTAGCAAAGCGAAGCTTCAGGGGCATCTCGAGGAGCTGGAAAAAGAAAATGCCAGACTAAGACAACAGCCAGTCAAGACATGGGCCGGAGTGGTGGCGCAAGCCGCCACAAAGGCTCAAACAACAAAAGAGACAATTGCTAAGATCTCTAAAAAACCAGATACGGCAGTCTTTCTAAGACCCCTGCCTGGTCAGACCATTAAAAAGGTGCAAGAGATCTTTACAATCACAATCGACCCAGCAAGAGACAAAATCAAAATTAATAAGGTAAAAGCCACAAAAAATGTAGTAGTTGTAGATCTTGCCACCGAGGGAGACAGGGACAAAATACTGAACAACTCTACATTAAACAAGGCTATCAGATGTGAACCACCCAAGAAAAGAAATCCGTTGGTGATATTCTGTGATGTACCTGTGGCTTTAACAGAAAGTAACATTTATGAAACTATGTACAACCAAAACTTTGAAGACGTTGATTGGGAAACGCTTAAAAATGAATTCAAACTGCGTTTCAAAACGGGACCTCGGGAACGCGATGTTGTCCATCACGTCACCGAGGTTCCCGGCAAGATGTGGCATAAGCTTACCACTATGGGGAAAATATACATCGGATTTCATTCAATCAATGTTAGAGATTACTTAGTAGTCCCCCGATGCCACAACTGTGGCGATCTGGTCCATGTCCATAAACATTGTGATAGGAAGCCGGCCTGCTCCAGGTGTGGGGCAGAGGACCACACAAGAAAAAATTGCAATAAGAACGCAACCTGCATTGCATTCACTAAAAGAGGAAGAAAACCCTGTAATACCACTGGTAGGAACTGCCCAACGTACAGGATGCTAGAGCAAAGACTAATTTCCCGAACTGACTATGGCTGAGGCCATACTTGAACGCAGGAAGCCAAAAAGGAAATCCCCAAGCAAGAGGCTGAGGGACGCTCTGTGGGCGAATAAATTCAGAGAATTTATTCAAAAAATAACGCAATCACGATCTTTGACAATAACAATGATAGACGTTTGCATACAAACTGACCCATGTGAAGAAGACGCTCCTTCTCCTCCCTGCTGGGGACCTAGGTCGAACCAAGAGCATTCTCGACCACACAGGCATCCTGTACTTGGGAGTTCACAATCTCATTGCAAAGAATCAGAAACAACCGAACATGTCCAATGTATTGAAGTGAGCAGCACAAACCCATCCTCATACCCACCATCTCACAGAGGAATGGGAATTGATCCCTCACAAATATACCCCAACCAGGAGCATGCATTGCAACTATCAAGATTAGAGGAGCCGGCAATCCTCACTACCGCTCTGAGAGATGTGGTACGTGTCGGCCACGAGTACGGGAGGGACGTCACCTTTCCAGTAATGGTGGCTGTGGACAGAATCCAGCTTAAGACAATGAATCTCCCCACCGACTTCAGAGCCCTGCGAGATCTAGTCAAAAAGGTTTTTGATAGAAGAAATGAAAAATTCGACATAGATGAATTATACTATCAATCAGTAATAGCAAATGGCAGGGTAGCCCACGACTGGTCCAAAAATTGGCCAGAATCACACATTCATACCTACTTCCCACGTGAGCCAACTAAAAGTGGGTCAGATCAACGCCCATAACAGCAAACTAGTCTTGCAGGAACTCCGGAGGGTGGTGGAAGAGAAGAGTCTAGATGTACTCTGTTTGCAGGAACCGTACTCCCAAGTGGGGCGGATCCCATTCATGGCTGCCAACTGGCAAGTAATACACTCTGACATAGAGCCAAAAGCTGCAGTGGTAATTATCAACAGAACATTTAGAGCCACAGTCCTTGCGCAATTTTCTGGAGATCACTGCAATGTCGTGGAACTGCAAACACCCACAGGAGTGCTATACATCTCCAACATATATTTTCAATACGGAAGAGAAATAGACGAATTTTTGGAGACACTTACACAAGCTGCCACGGCATTGCAGGGACGCAGGATGCTCGTGACGGCAGATATAAATGCAAAGTCCCCCCTATGGTTCAGTGGCGCACACAATGATCGGGGGCTAAAGGCTGAGGAGACAATCATGGCATTGCAACTGGTGGTTGCCATCTAACAAGGGAACCCCCCCCCACCTATTCTGGTGGTGGGGGAGGAGGCATAAATATTGATGTTACGTTAGTAACACCAAACCTCATTAGAAAGGTCACTAACTTGAAAGTGTGGGATAGAGCAACCACCAGTGATCATAACTTAATCACCTTTACCATTGGGGAAAGGGAGCGTCACTGGGACGTGGGGTGAGAGCTGCAGCTCAATTACAACAACACCAACTGGGACCGTCTCGCAGAAGAGTGCAACATCCCTGCATTGCTGGAGGGTGACGAAAACGTGGAAGAGTACGCCGAAGAACTGGTACAAGCGATCACCAGGGCAGTGCGAGCTGCTGTAGCAACCAGGAGGAGAGCCGTCGCAGCCACCCCCACACCATGGTCGGTCGAATTAGGACAGATGCGCCAGGCTGTAAGGAAGGCAAGGAGGTACTATCAGTGGAGCGTCGTCTGGGGAGAAAAGCAAAGATGGCTACAGATCTACAGAGAAAACAAGGAATAATTTCAGCAGGAGCTTAGGGCAGTAAGGTTCAGAAGTTGGGAAAATTACGTGAAAAGTCAATTGGCTACAGACCCTTGGGGTGTCCCGTACAAACTGGAACGGGAAAAAATAAGATCACCCATGGTGCTATCCACCGTCAGGAATGAGGACCGAATGACAGGCACATGGCAGGAAACTGCTGAGGCCCTCCTTCGGGTCCTGTTACCTGACGATGTGGAGGAAAATGAAACAGAAGAACAGAAACGAATAAGGAGAGAAGACTCAAGGGCATATAACAATAATATCAGAACCTATCCCTTCTCTGAAGAAGAGGTTGCTGCCCAGATCAAGGCCCTCAAGAGGGGAAAAGCTCCTGGCTCGGACAGCATTACTGCGGAGGGAGTGCAAATCCTTGCCCTCCAGCTCATAGCTCCTCTCACTAAGTTATACGGGTGCCTGAGACTCGGGAAATTCCCAGCAATCTGGAAAAAAGCAAACATAATTATCATCAAAAAGGGTCCAGATAAAGATCCTACCGAAATTAAGTCTTACAGACCCATCTGCTTGCCAGACATACTGGGCAAACTTTTTGAGAGGCTACTGGCAAACAGACTGACAGCACACCGCATGCTGTGTGGGATGAGTGACAGACAATTCGGTTTTCGGTCTGGGCGTTCTGCGTCTGACGCTATCACCCTGGCCACAGTGGTCTGTGGCTCCACCCCGCGCAAGTATGTCGTCGGCATCATGGTGGACATCAGTGGCACCTTCGACAACCTTTGGTGGCCCTCACTCTTTTCCTGCTTGCGGGAGAAGAACTGTTCAGGGCTACTTTATGGCTGTCTGAGGAGCTATTGTGCAGATAGGGAGGTCTGGCTATCGGCCCCTAGCGGCATAGTCAGGAAGACTGTGACCAAAGGATGTCCTGAAGGCTCTGTCCTAGGACTTCTCTTTTGGGACATCAACATGGAGCCATTACTGGAAGACCTGAAGAACAGTGACGATGTGCTATAGGTCATAGCATATGCAGACGACCTCCTCCTGTTGGTTGGCGGCCGAAGCCGCGAGGACTTAGAGCCCAAAGTGGAGAGAGCCATAACTATACTCACATCATGGTGTCATAAAACCGAAATGACGATTGCGCCCAGTAAATCCACATATCTGCTTCTCAAAGGCCAACTGGTCAGAAACCCCACTGTAAGAACTAATGGCTCGCCAGTTCTTCGGCGACGCGAGGCCCGATATCTAGGTGTAATCATTGGTGAGAGGTGCAACTTTGCATCGCACATTGATACCGTATCTCAAAAATCCTTGGTTTTACTCATCAATCTCATAGGAATTGGTCACAAACGATTTCACCTACCTCCCAACCTAATCAAATTATATCATAATAGCATCTTGACCTCAATAGTAGGATACGGATCAGGGGTCTGGGCACACAGACTCACGAGGGTCATGCCTGCCATGGCCATAAGAAGAGTGCAGCGGAACATGCTCCTACGTTCAGCAGGGGCCTACAGGACAACACCTGGGGGAGCGCTTTTAGCGCTAGTGGCGATCTGACCACTGGACATAAAAATTAGAGAGCAGGCCGCCTGGTACTGGACGAAGAAGGAGAACAGGAACAAAATAACGGAGATACTTGGGGTTCATGCTGGGGATAAGAGCGCCATCAAAAAGAGGGGGATCGAACTGTGGCAGGAACAGTGGAACAACGAGGATACGGAATGCAGAACTTATGAGCTGCTACCGGATATAGAAGAACGGATAAAACTTACATTTTTCTCGCCTACGAGGTGAAAGCTGCACTTTCTTACTGGACATGGACCATATCGAACTTATTTATGTCAGTTTGGGAAGCAGGCTACACCCACGTGTGACTGTGGTGCTGTGCAAGGCACCCCAGAACATGTGGTGTATGAGTGCCACCTCTTCGATGACGTAGCCCATGACCTAAGACAACAGCTACCACTCAATGACACGTACCACTTACTAAGGCACGACAACACTTTCAACATCGTAAACAAACTCACAGATGAAATATAAAAAAAAACCTTAAGAACTTTTTAAGGGACAACCACTAAAAGCAAAAAATTCTTTCACCGACTTAGACTTCGTGCACCCTTCCTGTACCGCAGGGTAGGGACTTGGCCAGCCACTTCACGGCTGGAATCCGCCTTGCCCTGGACTAGGAGGGAGGGGGGCACAAAAACACCGGATTGGAACACGCACCAATCATGACTTAGGTAATCGAGATTAGAAGTAGAAGATAGGATAAGACCTTAGAATAGACTGCAGCGATACCAAGTTGAGGGCCAGCCCAGTGCCAGGGGCATGCCCACTGGGATTAGCTCAGTGGGCCTGGCCAACATCCATCAGGTTTATAGTAGTACTGGCACACCTGTAACGCTGCAGGTAGCATTCCTTGTAGATGAAGTAGATTAGAACCACATAGCGGTAAGATTACAGTAATAATAATAAAATAGCCTGTAGTGTAGAATAGAAAGCTGCATTCCTTGTATCATTATTAGGACCCACTAATGTACTTAGGTAGTGGGTTAAATATGCATAATTGTAATGAACTGAATAAAGATTTCTTTTTATAAAAAAAAAAAGCAGAGTCCCGACCAGAGATGGAAGGGACGCTTTTATTAGATCAAAACCAATCGGTTGGCTCGTCCGGTCCCTTTCCCTTGGTGACTCTGAATAACTTTGGGCTGATCGCACGGTCCTCGTACTGGCGACGCATCTTTCAAATGTCTGCCTTATCAACTGTCGATGGTAGGTTCTGCGCCTGCCATGGTTGTAACGGGTAACGGGGAATCAGGATTCGATTCCAGAGAGGGAGCCTGAGAAACGACTACCACATCCATTAACGAGTATCAATTGGAGGACAAGTATTCTGCCAGCAGCCGCGGTAATTCCAGATCCAATAGCGTATATTAAAGTTGTTGCAGTTAAAAAGCTCATAGTTGGATTTGTTTCCCACGCTGTTGGTTCACCGCCCGTCAGTGTTTAACTGGCACGTATCGTGGGACGTCCTGCCGGTGGGACGAGCCGAAGGCGTGCGACCGCCTCGTGCGTGCTCGTGCGTCCTGAGGCGGACCCCGTTGAAATCCTACCAGGGTGCTCTTTATTGAGTGTCTCGGTGGGCTGGCACGTTTACTTTGAACAAATTAGAGTGCTTAAAGCAGGCCAGCCCGCCTGAATACTGTGTCCATAGAATAATGGAATAGGACCTCGGTTCTATTTTGTTGGTTTTCAGAACCCTAGGTAATGATTAATAGGGACAGGCGGGGGCATTCGTATTGCGATGTTAGAGGTGAAATTCTTGGATCGTTGCAAGACGAACAGAAGCGAAAGCATTTGCCAAGTATGTTTTCATTAATCAAGAATGAAAGTTAGAGGTTCGAAGGCGATCTGATACCGCCCTAATTCTAACTATAAACGATGCCAGCCAGCGATCTTCCGCAGTTCCTCCGATGACTCAGCGGGTAGCCTCCAGGAAACCAAAACTTTTGGGTTCCGGGTGAAGTATGGTTGCAAAGCTTAAAGGAATTGACGGAAGGGCACCACCAGGAGTGGAGCCTGTGGCTTAATTTGATTCAACACAGGAAACCTCACCAGGCCCGGACACCGGAAAGATTGACAGATTAATAGCTCTTTCTTGATTCGGTGGGTGGTGGTGCATGGCCATTCATAGTTGGTGGAGCGATTTGTATGATTATTTCCGATAACGAACGAGACTCTAGCCTGCTAACTAGTCACATGACATCCTTTGTGCTGTCAGCGATTACTTTTCTTCTTAGAGGGACAGGTGGCTTCTAGCCACACGAGATTGAGCAATAACATGTCTGTGATGACCTTAGATGTTCTGGGCCGTTCGCGCGCTACACTGAAGGAATCAGCGTGTCTTCCTAGGCCGAAAGGTGGGGTAACCCGCTGAACCTCCTTCGTGCTAGGGATTGGGACTTGCAATTGTTCCCCATGAACGAGGAATTCCCAGTAAGCGCGAGTCATAAGCTCGCGTTGATTACGTCCCTGCCCTTTGTACACACCGCCCGTCGCTACTACCGATTGAATGATTTAGTGAGGTCTTTGGACTGGTACGCGGCATCGAATCTGTCGTTGCCAATGCTACCGGAAAGATGACCAAACTTGATCATTTAGAGAAAGTAAAAGTCGTAACAAGGGTTTCGTAGGTGAACCTGCGGAAGGATCATTACCGACTAGACTGCATGTCTTTCGATGTGCGCGTGGTGTCACGCAACACGCTACCTGTACGGCAGCAGCCGTGCGCCGCGTGCGGAACCACGTGTGCTTCTCAAAAGTAATGGAAATGTTGTGTGGTACGAGCGCTGAAGCTCTGGAGCGGCTGGCCTGCGGCACCTGGCGCCTAGCGCCGGTTTTGAATGACTTTCGCCCGAGTGCCTGTCCGCTCCGGTGTGGAGCCGTACGACGTCCATCGGCCGTAAGGCTGTTGGAGAAAACACCGGAACAGGGGCCGTCAAACGCCTCAGTCCCGCCTATGCAACTGTTTTGAAAGAGACAGTGGAAACTAAAAAAAGATCACCCAGGACGGTGGATCACTCGGCTCGTGGGCCGATGAAGAACGCAGCAAATTGCGCGTCGACACGTGAACTGCAGGACACATGAACATCAACGTTTCGAACGCACATTGCGGTCCATCGATTCCATTCTCGGGTCACGTCTGGCTAAGGGTCGGCTGCGTATACTGAAGCGCGCGGCGTTTGTCCCGCTTCGGAGACCTGGGTGTGTCGTGGCCGCCTGTGGGACCGGCCACGTCTCCTTAAACTTGCGATGCCCCCCCCCCCCCCCCTTGCCTGGCGGTTCGCATACCGGTACTTTCTCGGTAGCGTGCACAGCCGGCTGGCACTGTGGCGTGTAACACCTCGTACAACGACCTCAGAGCAGGCGAGACTACCCGCTGAATTTAAGCATATTACTAAGCGGAGGAAAGGAAAGTAACAAGGATTCCCCCAGTAGCGGCGTGCGAACGGAGAAGAGTCCAGCACCGAACCCCGCAGGCTGCCACCTGTCGTGGCATGCGGTGTTTGGGAGGGTCCACTACTCCGACGCCACGCGCTGAGTCCAACATGAATGAGGCCACGGCTTGTAGAGGGTGCCAGGCCTGTAGCGGCCGGTGCGAGCGTCGGCGGGACCTCTCCTTCGAGTCAGGTTGCTTGAGAGTGCAGCTCCAAGTGGGTGGTAAACTCCATCTGAGACTAAACATGGCCACGACACCGATAGCGAACAAGTACTGTGAGGGAAAGTTGAAAAGAACTTTGAAGAGAGAGTTCAAAAGTATGTGAAACCATTCTGGGGTAAACGTGAGAAGTCCGAAAGGTCAAATGGGTGAGATTCACGCCCATCCGGCCACTAGCCTCCGCCCTCGGCAGATGGGGCCGGCCGCCCGCGCGGAGCATTCCGCGACGGGGTCGTGTCCAGTTGCCTTTCCACTCGCCGCGGGGTGGGTCTGTTCCAGTGTGCGGTGGGCCGCACTTCTCCCCTCGTAGGACATCGCGACCCGCTGGGTGCCGGCCTACGGCCTGGGTGCGCAGCCGATCCTTCCGCGGGCCTCGGTTCGCTTCTGTTGGGCAGAGCCCCGGTGTCCTGGCTGGCTGCTCGGCTCTGAGATGAACCAAACGCCGAGTTAAGGTGCCCGAATAGACGCTCATGGGAAGCCATGAAAGGCGTTGGTTGCTTAAGACAGCAGGACTGTGGCCATGGAAGTCAGAATCCGCTAAGGAGTGTGAAACAACTCACCTGCCGAAGCAACTAGCCCTGAAAATGAATGGCGCTGAAGCGTCGTGCCTATACTCAGCCATCAGTCTGGCAGTCATGGCCAGTCCTTGTGGCCGGCCGCAAAGCCCTGACGAGTAGGAGAGTCGCGGCGGTGGGCGCAGAAGGGTGTTGGTGGTAGTAGCAAATACTCCAGTGAGGCCCTGGAGGGCTGACGCGGAGAAGGGTTTCGTGTGAACAGCCGTTGCACACGAGTCAGTCGATCCTAAGCCCTAGGAGAAATCCGATGTTGATGGTGGCCGTCATAGCGTGATGCACTTTGTGCTGGCCCCCGTTGGGCGAAAGGGAATCCGGTTCCTATTCCCGAACCCGGCAGCGGAACCGATACAAGTCAGGTCCCTCTTTTAGAGATGCTCATTTGGGGTAACCCAAAAGGAATCGGAGACCCCGTCGGGAGATCGGGGAAGAGTTTTCTTTTCTGCATGAGCGTTCGAGTTCCCTGGAATCCTCTAGCAGGGAGATAGGGTTTGGAACGCGAAGATCTTCCCCTCAGACCTTGAAAATCTGAGACAGGGCCACGTGGAGGTGTGGCGCCGGTTTGTACGCATATCCACAGCAGGTCTCCAAGGTGAAGGGCCTCTAGTCGATAGAATAATATAGTTAAGGGAAGTCAGCAAATTGGATCCATAACTTCGGGATAAGGATTGGCTCTGAGGATCGGGGCTTGTCGGGCTTGGTCGGGATGTGGGTCAGCGCTAACGTGCCAGGCCTGGGCGAGGTGAGTGCCGTAGGGGTGCCGATATGTGCGGGCGTTTCGCGCAGGCGTGGTCTGCTCTCGCCGTTGGTCGGCCTCGTGCTGGCTGGCGGTGCAGGATGCGCGCGCCTGGGTGGCGTTCGCGCCCCGGTGCTTCAACCTGCGTGCAGGATCCGAGGTCAGTCCCGTGGCTTGGCCTCCCATGGATCTTCCTTCCTGCGATGCTGTGTCCGCCTTAGCATGCTCCTCCAAGGCGCCTGGGTGCGCGGATTCTCTTCGGCCGCCATTCAACGATCAACTCAGAACTGACACGGACTGGGGGAATCCGACTGTCTAATTAAAACAAAGCACTGAGATGGCCCTAGCAGTTGTTGACGCAATGTGATTTCTGCCCAGTGCTCTGAATGTCAATGTGAAGAAATTCAAGCAAGTGCAGGTAAACGGCGGGAGTGACTATGACTCTCTTAGTGTAGCCAAATGCCTCATCATCTAATTAGTGACGCGCATTAATGGATTAACGAGATTCCAGCTGTCCCTATCTACTCGCTGGGAAAGCAGTCTGCGTGGTGCCACCTGGGGGAGGTGTGTTGCCTCCCGATAACTGGGTTAAAACCGCCAGGAGACCCTCTGATTCCCTGAAATTTTTGCCTTCGGCAGGGCTCAGAGGAACCTGAGTGGGGTGGGGACCATAATGTCCTATCCCGTGGCCTTGACGTGGCCCTGGCGCTCAGTACCCCCCTTGGATGGGGCGAAACTAACACAGGAAGGGCCGTCCATGCATGACGTTAAAAAGGCTAGCCCTTAACTGGGTGGAACCCACACTGGTCCGCACTGGCCCACCATGAATTATCAAAAGCGGTGGGTGAGACATGGTCGGTCATTATCCCCCAGTACATGCTCCGGTGAACGTAACTCGTGCTTGAGTGCCGCACCATCTGGTTGATGTAAAACTCCACGTATAAGACCCGGACTGACTCCTTTAACACCTTCCGGGCTGCGTCGATAGGTGTGGGTTGTCGTTGTGTCATGGTAGGACGTAAAACTCCCGTCCTGGCAGGACGTTAAATGCCCCCAACCCAAGCGAAAGCAAAGGGTGCATGGCGCAGGGGAAGCTGCGTTATGAGAGACATAACAACTGTCTCTCCTGAGTTGAGCGCGGTGGCTGGGCGAGGGTATGAGGGTAAGTCTCACGACGATCCCGGAACCCTGCAGTCCTCCCGCCGCAGTAACTCACGTCTTGGAAGACGTTAAAAGTCCCCGGAGCGCCTACCGTGCATCTGCGCCCAGTTTCCGTCAGCCGTGCCTGCCTGGGAGGGATCGCGACCCGAGCCGCCGAGGGCCTTTCGCCGTGCCTTGAGCCACGTTCCGTCAAACCGTGAGGTGGTGACATCGAGCGGCTAGGTTAGATAGGCGCGATCTTCTGAAAGTCTGGGGGACCGGCCCGGCACCTGAGTAGGACCGGGTCCTAGGCCAATAGGTGGGAACCTGGCCTAGTAAGAGGTGAAGCGCGGAAGGTGAATCCGCCTTCCCGGAGTGCGGGGGGCACTCGGCGGGGAAGGGACGGGAGAAATCTCGGGAGCCACGGCCGGCGAGGAGGACAAGGACGTTGGGAACGGCGCCCTTAACCTATGCAGCTAGACAAAATGCCCTTGGTCCTGGGGCAGGACTGGTGGACAAGCTGCTTTGCCCCCCCTCATGCCCGTGGAACCGGTCGGGGGTTATCAGAGGGGTCTTCTTTTCTTTCACTCTCTTATAATCATGGCTGAAGACAAAGAGAGTGATGCTGGCGCTTCGGAGCATGATGCTCCTATTTTCGATGATGACGTGGGCGATGATATGTCGGTCGTTGACCGACATTCACACTTCCTTCGATTATTCGATCGAAGTGTAAAACACGGTAAGATAAATGCCGAGCAAGTACGAATACTCAAGGAGATTATGGCGCAATGGGCGTTAGCCCATGCGCGACTAGAAGGCAAGTAATCTGAAGTACAAGCCGAAAACGACAGACTGAGGAAAGAACTACAAAAGCCTGCTAAGACATATGCAGCAGTTGCTGAAACTCCTACAGTTAGACTAAAAGTGCAGGAGGTAATTTAACAGAATGTCGAGAAAGTTGTCCCGACCTTGTTCGTAAAGCCAAAAAAGGGAGAGGATATAAAGAAAGCAAAAGAAAACTTCGAAAAAAGTATAGACCCTAAGAAAGATAAAATAAAGATAAATGCAGTAAGAACAGCAAAAAATTTACTAATTGTCAAAGTAGCCTCCCCAGAAGATTCAGACAAACTAATAAATAATCCACAATTAAAACAACACTTTACTTGTGAGAAACCACGGAAAAGACGTCCACTAATGATGTTATATACGACATACCGACATACATGACACAGGACGATATCATGGATTGTATATATACACAAAATTTCGAAGAACAGATGAAACGTGAGGAATTCCTAGAGAAGTTTAAATTGAGATTTAAGACTGGTCCTCGTGATCGCACAACTGTGCATCACGTGGCGGAAATAGCACCCGAGATGAGAAAAATTATAATCAAGACCAATAGACTGTACGTTGGTTACAGTGCAGTCTCCATAAAAGACTACACAGCGGTACCTAGATGTACCAAATGTCAGGATTATGGCCATGTGGCCAAATATTGTGAAATACAGAACCCAGTCTGTGCACATTGTGGCCATGACGGCCATGATAAGAAAAACTGTTCAAGACAGGCCTCCCCCCCAGTCTGCATACCTTGCATGTACAGAAAGAGAACATGTCGCACACCTGGGAAGGAATGTGCGACATACAAGTTACTACTGCAACGACAGATACAACGCACCGATTATGGAGAACCATAAGAAGGGTGCGAAAAAGACACATAAATCACCTAGTAAGAAAGCAAGGGACGTGGCGTGTTGGTGGAGGTTAATTTCCAGCAGGTCAGAATCGGCCCGGGATGGGCCCCCTGTGCCGCCTGAGGCATTGGGGGCTACTGGAGGTGCGAGCAGCGCGGGGCCAGCGACAGCTGAATCCTTCTCGGTCGAGGAAGAAGAGAGGACGGCGCCCTCGGCGAGTATGGAAGCAGACCAAACACGTAGTGTAGTTTCCTTGATAGACAATTTGGTGTCAGGTGGTGGTCCCTTGCAGATGTTAACCCTATCCCAGTCTGTAGATATACCTTGTAACAAAGTAGATGTATATACATATAACGCATATCCTCCTGGAGATGTATACAGTATGTGTGAAGACGCAATAAAGTTATCTCGACTAGAGGAGCCGTCAACCTTGATGGTTGCTCTGAGACAGCTTGTACATGTTGGGCACCCAAACGGGAAGAAAATAACATTTCCAACTCTGGAGGACGTTGATTGCATACAGCTGGCATCTTTAAATCTGCCATGTGATCACAAAGAGTTAGTGATTCTAGTTCACAGGGTCTTTCAAAGACGGAGCAGGGTTTTTGACACAGAGAAGCTATACAGAGAAATGGTAATGATGTATGGGAGAATTGGTTTTGATCCTTTATAAGAAATGGCCTGAAGATCACTATTATACTAGACATCCGTAATGGCATCCGTCAAGGTTTATCAATTAAATGCCATGAGAAGTAATGCCGTCACGCAGGAACTTAGAAAAATGGCCGAGGAAAATGATGTAGATATAATACTAATACAGGAGCCTTACTCCGCCTCTGGCAAGGTCACTGGCTTTCCTGTGACGGCTCAGGTTATTTCAACAGGGGCAAATCCTATGTCTACAATTATAATTTTGAACAAGTTAATTAAAACAACTGTTGTAACACAATTCTGTACATCTCGCATGACAGTAGTTCAAGTGAATCTAATGAACACGACCTGGTATTTAGTAAATGTTTATTGCCAATTTAGAGATAACATTGAACCCTATTTGCAACACCTCTCTCGTGTCCTGAGAGCGCTACAAGGAAATCTACTGATAATAACTATGGACAGAAATGCTGAATCCTCCTTGTGGCATAGTCCTGTGCAAGATGCTCGAGGTAGTGCACTCGAGGACTTGATAATGGAGCACAACCTCCAAAATCCACCCACATACAGAAGTAGAGCGGGTGCACAATCATATATTGATGTAACACTATCCACGGAAAATGTAGGAAATAAGATCAGAAACTGGCATGTTCACGATGGATTAACAACAAGTGATCATAACTTGATAGAATTTGTAATCTCACTGGGTGTAGTACATGTTTCTGACGAATGGATAATGCAATTAGACTACGGGAAAGCCGATTGGGACCTGCTCGAGGCGGAGTGCCGTCCTCCAGAGTTGGTAAATCATGCTTTTGTCCTCGATGAAGCAGTAGAAGCTCTCGTAACTTCTGTAAAGGCGGCTGTTGCTGCCTCTGTGCCATTAAAGAAGAGGTACATCCGCAGAGCGACAGCTCCGTGGACTCCTGAGCTTACCAGGCTCCGGCAGGGTATGAGGAGAGCTCGTCGTCTCTATCAACGGGCCTTTACCCAGGACGCAAGACAGTATCACTTGTCAATTTACAGGATACAAAAAAAACTTTCAGGAATCTTTAACAAAGCACAGACAGAAAAGTTGGGAGGACTTTGTGCACTCGCATCTCGTTTTGGACCCCTGGGGGGTTCCATACAAGATTGTGAGGGAGAAGATCCACTCACCAATGCTCCTGTCAACGGCGAGGATAGCGGACACAGGTACAATGACGACAAACTGGCAACAGACTGCTGAGGAATTACTCAGAGTTCTCTTGCCAGACGACGATCCAGGAAACGACACCGAAAGGCGAGCCATGCTGAGACAGGCAGTTGAGGAGCCATATTATAATGAACTAAAATTCTATCCCTTCTCACAGGAGGAGGTAGTAAATGCAGTAAACTCCTTCGCTAGGCGGAAGGCTCTAGGACCAGACGCAATTCCTGCGGAGGTCCTGCAGCATTTGGTACACAAGCTGGCTCCATGTCTCACAGTTATCTTCAACCACTGCCTCGAAACTCAACGCTTCCCAATGAAATGGAAAACCGCGGAGGTCGTCATTATTAAGAAAGATCCGAATAAAGATCCCACAGCTCCTAAGTCCTACAGACCGATCTGCCTGCTGGACGTCCTGGGAAAGTCTCTGGAGAAGCTACTCGTGCATAGACTGTCGAGCCACAGAATACTGCGCGGTATGAGCGAATTGCAGTATGGCTTCAGGAAGGGTAAATCGACATCAGATGCCATTAACAAAGTGGCCGACATGGCTCGCTCTTCCACCAGTCTGTATGTATTAGGAGTCACGGTGGATATATCTGGTGCCTTCGATAGCCTGTGGTGGCCGGCGCTTTTCTCCCATTTGCAGGAAATTGAGTGTCCGGTGTCGCTATATGGCTGTCTGAGGGATTACTGTCAAGATAGAGTTGCTAGGATCTCCGCTCCAGGTGCTGTAGTGTCCAAACCAATAACGAAGGGATGCCCACAGGGTTCAGTATGTGGCCCCATTTTTTGGGACACAAACATGGACCCTTTGTTGCATGCATTACAAGGAAGCAATGCAGTACTTGGTGTGGTTGCCTATGCTGATGACCTCTTCATAATGGTGGAGGGTAATAGTCGTCTGGAAATAGAAAATCGAGCTGCACTTGCATCAGAAATATTAATGCGGTGGTGCAGTGACTCTAAGTTACAAATTGCACCACATAAGTCATCATATATATTGTTAAAGGGAAAGCTTGCACGTGATCCCACAGTAAGAATAAATAACAGAATAGTGACAAGACAGAGAACCTTAAGAAATCTAGGCGTATATATTGACGAGGCCTGGTCATATACCCCACATATAGGACATGTTGCGGTAAAGGCCACATACATCTTCAACAAGCTGATAAGTATAGGCCAAAGACGTTTCCATGTACCTCCTGTGGCTACCAAAACGTATCACAATTCTATCCTCGCACCGATTGTGAGGTATGGGGCCAGTGCGTGGGCCCCGCACAGTCGGTAAGACGCATACAACGTAACATCATTATACGTTGGTTGGTGCCTTCGGCACCACACCTACAGATGCTCTACTTGTGCTAATGGGCTTCTGCCCGTTAGACATACTTGTACGACAGAATGCCTCAATAAGTTGGCTTCAAAAACAATCGCATGACAAAATATATGAGATAACGGGGAGACACTTAGTAAATGTAAAAGAAATAAAATCTTGGGCCTTGGATACGTGGCAAACAGAATGGCAAAATTCGGACACTGGGAGAAGGGTGTATAACCTCCTCCCAAACGTAAGACAAAGATTAAAGTTAAAACATCTCTTGCCAACACAAGGAATAATTAACTTCCTGACTGGGCACGGGCCCTATCCGACGCATTTGTGTCGGATAGGAAGCCGACGCTCACCAGAGTGTGTTTGTGGCGCCCTTAAGGGACGCCAGATCATGTAGTTTTTGAGTGCCCAGCATTCGAGCAGGCTGTCTCGGAGCACAGGCAGGAACTTCGTGGTCATCAGTTAATCGACATAATAGTGCTCAGCAAGGATAGAAACCTTGCGTAGAGCAAAAGGGCAAAAGCTGGCTTGATCCTGATGTTCAGTACACATAGGGACTGCGAAAGCACGGCCTATCGATCCTTTTGGCTTGGAGAGTTTCCAGCAAGAGGTCTTAGAAAATTTACCACAGGGATAACTGGCTTGTGGCGGCGAAGCGTTCATAGCGAGGTCGCTATTTGATCCTTCGATGTCGGCTGTTCCTATCATTGCGAAGCAGAATTCACCAAGCGTTGGATTGTTCACCCACTAATAGGGAATGTGAGCTGGGTTTAGACCGTCGTGAGACAGGTTAGTTTTACCCCACTGATGACTGTGTCGTTGCGATAGTAATCCTGCTCAGTACGAGAGGAACCGCAGGTTCGGACATTTGGTTCACGCACTCAGCCGAGCGGCCGGTCGTGCGAAGCTACCATCCGTGGGATTAAGCCTGAACGCCTCTAAGGCCGAATCCCGTCTAGCCATTGTGGCAACGATATCGCTAAGGAGTCCCGAGGGTCGAAAGGCTCGAAAATACGTGACTTTACTAGGCGCGGTCGACCCACGTAGCGCCGCGCCGTACGGGCTGGGCCCAACTTGTTTGCCGGACGGGGCACTCGGGCGGCGCTGTCTGGGATCTGTTCCCGGCGCCGCCCTGCCTCTACCGGTCGACCATGGGTGTCTGTATTTCGATGCCGGGACTCGGAATCGTCTGTAGACAACTTAGGTACCGGGCGGGGTGTTGTATTCGGTAGAGCAGTTGCCATGCTGCGGTCTGTTGAGACTCAGCCCTAGCTTGGGGGATTCGTCTTGTCGCAAAACGAGACCCCCGCGGCTGTGCGCCAGGGGCACATGTGCCCCCTTGCTTGTAGTTTGTGTGTCGTTCCTTTGGGCGTATCGGTTTGTGTGGTCGCGCCGCACCCAGGGCGCTGCATTGGGTGCGGCGGGCTCAGGCAATTCGGTTTCGGGGACCCTTGCCGCTGGCTAGGGCGCAGTGATGGGTGCCGCTTCCCTGCGCGCGGGAGCGGCGGGGCAGGAGGCGGCGGCCGGGCGCGTTGTTTTCTGCCGCGCTACAGCGTATCGCTTTGTCAGCCGGTGATGGGTGCCAGACGGGCGGCGTCGGCCCACTGGTCGGAGCCTCGCGTGGAGGCGGCGGTGTCGGGTGGGTGCCGTGCGGCGGTCGCGGTGACCGGCAGGCAACGGTGCGTTTTCGCCGTCCCCAGCGACGTGTGGTAACATACACCGCAGTACAGTGAACTACAATACCTTTAAACTACGAATGTGATATAAAATATAATAACACATGATGTTTTGTAAGAAAATATACTTGGGATAGTTTGTGTCGTTGGCAAGACCCCGGGGTGGTTAGTGTCGGTTGTGATAAGTCAGTAGGGGAGCGATGGTGTGTAGAGGCATTAGGCAGCTAGAAAGGCAATGCAGTATGATCGGCAAATTTGTACGCGCATAAACGAAATCATAAAATAAACAAGGAAATGAATAAATAAAGAAATATAAATAAATAAATAAAGAAATAATGGTCGCGCGCGCCCTCTCATAGTCACGACATCGACTTCCACAATAAACATCCCAAAAGAGACGATACCGCCATCTGTGAAATACCCACGCCACTCACTTGTCTATTTCGTGACGACACCATACCGCCATCTATAGGACTCTGACGCAACGACATCGACAATGCCACCCACAGGCACAACAAAGCCATCTATGAGAATGTGACTAAACTACTTTCGCATGCAGCCCAGAAACGATAACTCCATCAATAGGAATCCTACGAAACTACGCCCACCATACTGCCGAAACACAGTAACTCCATTTATCCAAATTTGGAGAAGCCACATGCATTACCTCCATCTACAAGAATCTGACAACACTACGTCCAGCACACAATACCGTCATCTATTAGTCTCTCGAAACATCACTTCCTGCACTCCACTTCCAACGACGATACCGCTATCTATGAGACGCCAAGCCGACTATGATGTCAATATCGCCCACAGTGCCCACCTTACGACCCTAAGCAAAACGCCTGTACCCTCTGTCCACCACAGGTGCCCCAAATCCAATGGCCATGCCACAACAAGTGGTCGACCGACAATCACAACACCCACACATGTCCTCCACAGTGGTGCACCCAACATCACCACAATACCTTGTCCCACAAGACAAACAATATCAAGAATGAATCACAGGTCTGCCACTCCCCTGATAAAGGCATGGAACTGACTCTCCACCTTAAATCAGCAAACGTGCATCCTGACTTGACATATCTGGCAGTGCTTGAGGCAGCCACCAACTATCCTCACTATCAACGAACCCAAGCCCCATACACTGACCGTTACCCCAAGATGTACCTTAACCTAACCCAAGATGTCCCTTAACCTAACCCAAGATGTTCCTTAACCTAACCCAAGATGTCCCTTTACCTAACCCAAGATGTCCCTTAACCTAACCCAAGTTGTGCCTTAACCTAACGCAAGTTGTGCCTTAACCTAACCCAAGTTGTGCCTTAACCTAACTCACGTTGTGCCTTAACCTAACCCACGTTGTGGCTTAAACTGCCCTGTAATTGTAATACGAATCGTTAAAGTAGTGTTGCCTAACAGCAACCCTCCAACATAGTTCGCTACCGTCAACACCTTGCGAGTGTTGATTACTTTGCAGATGCTCACACTGTCCACTGTAATACGTACTGCAGCTGGACATATATCGCCCTCCTGCCTTCTCAGGCTGGTCGGTCAGGTGTTTGCATGTTCAAACAGCTTCTCAGCTGTTCACTGGCATTCACATGCCGACGCAATCAGTGTATGTCGTGGTAAGGCCTGTGTCCACTATCCGCTGATGTCATATGCCTAACCCACACACTGTACTGAACATCAGTCGTTACGTACTGAATGATACACCGTGGCACATGTGTGACTGTACAATGGCTGCGCCCAACAATGGCGAACCCCAAGGTCCATATGTAATGCACGATGCTATTTGTCTCATCTCCCCATTATAGCTAGATTGCACTGTGGTAAGCTGTAGAGACGTGTGGGGGGGGGGTGGGGGAAGGACGAACGGATTACGTGTCGCCCTGGATGAGGATCAGCGTGAGCTGGTGGTTTGTATCGCAGCTGTGCGGACGTGTTGGCGCGTGCGCTGTGCTGGGAGAGTTCGCTTCAGCACCCAAGTGGGTCTATGCCTTTCTGTGGTGCTGGCGTTGGAGCTGCCCTGTCACCGTTGGTGGCCGCGTGTTGTCTCCCGCCGGCGACAATACGACAGCAAGCTCGGTTGGGAGCACAGGTGTTTGCATTGAAAGCGTGTAGTCACCTGATTCCGGGCGATTGCGCCTCTCTCGAACCCGACTAAGTACTTAGGACGGCGCTGCGCGCCGCTGGGACCTGAGAGGGTTTCGAGGGGTATCGTGCAGAGGAGCTCTGCCTCCTCCTGTTTGCACAATAATTGAGTGGACGCTTGCGTGTTCTCGCGGGCCCCCGGGACACACTCCTGAGCGGCCGGCTGCTCAGCTCTAGTTGACGCAGCCCCTGGTTGATCCTGACAGTAGTCATATGCTTGTCTCAAAGATTAAGCCATGCATATCTCAGTACAAGCCGCATTAAGGTGAAACCGCGAATGGCTCATTAAACCAGTTATGGTTCCTTAGATTGTACCCACGTTACTTGGATAACTGTGGTAATTCTAGAGCTAACACATGCAAACAGAGTATCGACGCACGGGAAAGCGGCCTGCGTAGCGCCACCTGGGGGTGTTGTGTTACCTTCCGAAACTGGGTTAAAACCGCCAGGAGACCCTCTGATTCCTGGAAATCTTCAGATTTCTGAAGTGCTCTGCGGCTCAGAGAAACCTGAGTGGGGCGGGGACCGCAATGTCCCATCCTGTGGCCTTGACGTGGCCCCGGCGCTCAGTAGCCCCCTAGATGGGGTGAAGCTAACACGGGAAGGGCCGTCCATGCATGACGTTAAAAGGCTAGCCCTTAACTGGGTGCAATCCTCACCGATCCGCACTGGCCCACCGTGAATTATCAAAAGCGTTGAGTGAGACATGGTCGGCCATGATCCCCCAGTACGTGTGGAGGCCCTCCGGGGAACATAACTCGGGTTTGAGTTTCGCGCCGTCTCGATGATGTCAAACTCCACAACATAAGACCCGGGCCTTTCCATCATTCGTTTCAACATCATCACAATTTCATACCATCTCCGGGCTGTGGAAAGGTGAGGGTTGTCGTCGTGTCAAGGAAGGACATTAAACTCCCGTCAAGGTAGGACGTTAAACGCCCCCAACCCGAGGCGAAACCAAAGGGTGCGTGGCGCAGGGGAAGCTGCGTTACGAGAGACACACCATCTGTCTCTCTTGAGTCGAGCTTGGCAGCTGGGCGAGGGCATGAGGGTAAGTCAAACGACGATCCCGGAGCCCCACAGCCCGGCTGCTGTAGTTCCTCACGTCCTGGACGACGTTAAAGGTCTCCCAACCCAAAGCGAAAGCGAAGGGTGCATGGCGCAGAGGCAGCTGCGCAACAGGGGACACTACACCTGTCCCCCAAGGCTCTGGTTTGAGGAGTGGTGCAGGGCGGGTGCGACGTGGCGTTAGCTTCGGCTGCGACATGTTGCACTGGCCTGGCGCTGCTACTCCCCAGAGCTCAGGGGCACACACCAACTGTGTCCCTACGCCGGAGGCTGGTTTGCCATCGTGGGATCCTGCCCCAAGTCGGCAAGTGTGCTCCGCCGCGCCTCTGGTCTTCCGAGGCGTGTTCCGCCAAGCCCAGGAGGTGGTAACACAGCCAGGGTGAGATTAGATGGGCCCAGACCCCCGAACGACTGGGTGACTGGCCCACCACCTGAGTAGGAGGGGGTCCTTGGCCGTCAGGTGGAAGCTTGGGCCAGTAGGGGGCGAAGGGCGGGAGGTGCATCCGCCTCCCCAGAGTGCGGGGTATACTTGCCGGTGCGAGATAGGTGAAATCGGAGGTGGCTAGTTATCGAAGGGGACCAGTGCGCTGGAAACGGTGCTCTGAACCTGGCAGCTCTGAGGGGTCCTTGGTCTAGGGGCGAAGCCGGTGGACGAGCTGCACTTTAGTCCCCCCCCCCCTCCCCCCATGCCAGAGGAGCCGGTCCGGGGCAAGAGACTTGGCTCCCAATTTTTTCGCTTGTCAAATATGAAATGATGGCTACAGACGAGACAAGCGAATCGAGTGCGCAAACGAGGGCTTCTATGTTAGCTGATCTCTCGCCACAAGATGGCTTGAATCAAGCGACGGAGGAAAGCACTATAGAGCGATTCATGAGGTTCAGCCAATTTATTGACCAAAATGTCAAAAATGGGAAAATTAGTCAGGCAGCCGTTCAAACACTCAATGAGCTGGCGGCATGGTCAATTGCTAACACCAAATTAGAGGGCAGGATAGAGGAGTTAGAAAAAGAAAATGACAGGCTCAGGAAGCAACCAACAAAGTCATGGGCCGGTGTTGTCGCGCAAGCGGCAACAAAGGCTCAATGCACCAAGGACACGATTGCGAAAGTGTCGAAACGACCTGACACAGCGGTCTTTTTGCGACCACTCCCCAGACAGGACATTAAGAACGTTCAGGAGGTCTTTGCAACCTCACTAAACCCAGCCAAAGACAAGATTAAGATTAACAGGGTCAAGGCAACCAAGAATGTAGTCATTGTTGATGTTGCCACAGAAGAGGATAAAGACAAGATACTGACAAACCAGAAACTCTGTAAATCAGTTCGATGTGAGCCCCCACGAAAGAGGAACCCACTGGTCATCTTATATGATGTTCCAGTTTCATTAACTAATGAAGACCTTTGTGACACTCTGTACCAACAGAATCTAGACGCCATGGACATTGAGACTTTTATGAAAGATTTTAAGTTAAGATTCAGGACAGGACCGAGGGACCGAGATGTAGTCCACCATGTGGCGGAGGTCTCAGGGGCTCTCTGGAAAAGATTAACAACAATGGGCAAGATGTACATAGTCTTTCACGCCATAAATGTCAAGGATTTCCTGGTGGTACCTCGTTGCCACAACTGTGCAGATATCGATCATATACATAAATATTGTACTACGAAGCCGGCTTGCTCCAGGTGTGGTTCTGAAGATCATCTCAGAAAAAACTGCAGCAAAACAAGCGTTTGTGTGCCATGTACACGTAGAGGTAAAAAGTCCTGCGTGGCATCTGGCCGAAACTGCCCAACCTACAAGATGTTAGAACAGCGCTTAATAACCAGAACTGATTATGGCTGACGCTGTAAACCAAAGCAGGACAGGTAAGAAAAGCAAATCCCCCAGCAAACAAAGAAGAGACGCTGAAAGAGCACGTAAATTCAAAGAATTCATAAATTGAGTACAGAACATTAAGGAACAAGAAATAACCATGAGAAGTGTAAGTATACAAACAGAACCAGCAGAAGAAGCAGATGGACAAACAACTGCCATAAAAGATATAACCATACAGGCTGAACCTGTAAATTATGATCCACCAGTTGTCACCTTCACACTCAACCCTGAAGCGGCAAACTTTGTCGCCCGATCGGCAACAACAAGTCAACCTACCCCAACACTAAGCACTCACACACTAGCTAATGACTCAAGACCCCAAGACGCAAACACCACAATCCCCACACAAGACGACACCCCCAAAGCAATCCTACAGGATAGCTCTGTTACAAGCACAACACAACTGGACGCAACAACATTAAGACCCACGGGAGTAGACCCTAGGAGAATCTATCCAAACCTAGAATTTGCTATGCAGCTCTCCCGCCTGGAGCAACCGGCCATCCTCACCACAGCACTTCGGCACGTCGTACGTGTAGGGCATAAATATGGAAGAAGGGTCACCTTTGAAAGGAGAGGGGAAAGATTCGAGTTGGACGAAATATATGCACAGTCTGTCCTGGCCAATGGGCGAATAGCGTCAGACTGGAACAAACCATGGCCCGAATGTAATTTCCATACATATATCCCATAATGTCACCAAAAGTCGTAATCGGACAAATTAACACCCACAATAGCCGCCTTGTCATGCAGGAGCTACGAAGGATAGTGGAGGAGCTGAGACTGGACGTAATCTGCCTGCAGGAACCCTGAGAGCAACAACAATAACGCAGCTGTCTAACAGCCACTGTAACGTCGTGGAATTACAGACGCCCCTTGGTTTGGTTTTCATAGTAAATATGTATTTCCAGTACGGAGGGAACTTTGACGACCACCTAGATCGTCTTGCGGAAACGACCACGGCGTTACAAGGCAAGAAGGTTATCATCACGGCAGATATGAATGCGAAATCCCCCCTATGGTACAGCGGCACCAGAGATGCAAATGGCGGAAAGGCTGAGGAGTTTATGATGGCCCAACAGCTTGTTGTGGCCAATAAACGAGGAAATCCCCCCACCTATACAGGTGGAGGTGGATTAGGGACCAACATTGATGTCACCCTGCCCACATCTAACATCAGTAGTAACATCCAAAGTTGGGTAGTTAAAGATCAAGTCACTGCAAGCGACCACAATCTGATCGTCTTTCAACTCAGTCAGGAAGAGTGCCGCTGGGACCTGGGGTGGGAAACACAGTATAACTTCAATAAAACCAACTGGGAACGCCTGGCTCGAGAGTGTAGTATTTCTCCATTGCCCGAGGGTGACCTGGACGTGGATAGGTACGCCAAGGAACTGGTGGCATCAGTGGTTAGGGCGGTAAAAGCCGCTGTTCTGACTAGGAGAAGGACTGTAGCGGCCTCCGCATCGCCATGGACTGCCGACCTCGAACGTCTGCGTCTGTCTGTCCGACGGGCGAGAAAGCACTACTAGCGACGTGCCATCTGGCCGGAAAAACAACACTGGCTGCAGCAATACAGAGAAGCTAAGGAAGCATTCCAAAAAGAATTAAAACAGGTAAGGATGAAGAGCTGGGAGGACTATGTACTAAACTTGAAACTGACCCATGGGGAGTTCCCTACAAGTTGGTCAGGGAGAAGATAAGGTCCCCAGCGGTCCTCTCCACTCTCAGAGAGGCTGGAAGAACAATAGAGTCCTGGCGGGAGGCCGCCGAGGTCCTCCTGCGGACTCTACTTCCAGATGATGAGGAAAATGGAGAAACAGAAACCCAACAGCAAATCCGCAGGGCAGATCAGCAGGAGTACACCAACAACACCAGGGTGTACCCTTATTCTGAAGAAGAAATTGCTGCACAGATAAAGTCTCTAAAAGGGGGGAAAGCACCAGGGCCAGATGGTATAGTAGCAGCTAATAGCACCTCTCACAGGTTTATATAACGAATGTCTTAGGACTGGCAAATTCCCAAAGATCTGGAAAAGAGCAAATATGGTCACATCAAAAAGGGCAAGGACAAAGATCCCATGGAGCCAAAGTCCTACAGACCAAAATGTCTCCTAGACATCATTGGGAAACTGTTAGAGAAACTTTTGGCTGACAGACTGACCGCGCACAGAACTTTGTGCGGGATGAGCGACAGGCAGTTCAGCTTGCGGGTGGGGCGATCAGCGTCTGATGCAATCGCCCTGGTGGCTGAGGTCTGTGGCTCTGCCCAGTACAAATACATGATTGGCATCATGGTGGACATCAGTGGCGCCTTTGACAACCTGTGGTGGCCCTCGCTCTTCTCCCACTTGCGTGAGAAGGAGTGCCCAGGGCCCCTCTATGGCTGTCTCAGGAGCTATTGCATGGACAGGGAGGTCTGTTTATCATCGCCTAGCGACAAAATAAGCAAGGCCATTATGAAGTGGTGTCCCCAGGGCTCTGTACTGGGGCCACTCTTTTGGGACGTAAACGTAGAACCGCTGCTAGAAAAACTACAATTCAGCGAGGACGTGCTAGACGTGATAGCCTGCGCTCACGACCTCCTCCTGTTGGTCGGTGGCTGTAGCCGTGAAGAACTCGAACCAAAAGTAGAAAGAGCAATCAACATGCTAGCTGAATGGTGTCAACAAGCTAAAATGAAAATTGCACCAAATAAGTCAACATACCTTCTTCTAAAAGGCGCTCTGGTCAGGACTCCCACACTAAGAATTGATGGAACACCAGTTCTTTGGCGTCGCGAAGCGCGATATCTTGGAGTAATCATTGATGAAAAATGGCGCTATACATCTCATATCGAAACCATTACACTACGCGCCATAGAAACCCTGAACAACCTCATCAACATTGGTCACAAAAGATTTCACCCGCCACCTGCTCTCATCAAATTATATCACAACAGCATCCTGTCATCAGTAGTAGGTTATGCGTGTGGGGTCTGGGCTCACAGGCTCACGAGGGTGATGTCGGCCATGGCCGTGAGAAGGGTGCAAAGAAACATGATAATGCGGTCTGTAGGTGTCTACAGAACGACTCCTGGGGGGGCTCTATTGGTGCTAATGGGATTATGCCCGTTAGACATAAAGCTAAGGGAACAGGCCACATGGTACTGGATCACTAAGGGGAAAATAGATAAGACAAGGGACATTTTGGGGGTTCAGGTAGGAGATAAACCTGCCATAAAGAGAAGGGGGGAGGAGTTATGGCAAACATCTTGGGAGAATGAAGAAACTGGTAGGAGGGTCTTTCAGCTGCTGCCAAATATCAAAGAGCGACTTGGGATGACCCACTTCGAGCCAAGCAGGGGACTACTGCACTTTCTCATGGGGCATGGACCATACCCGACATATCTATGTCGGTTTGGAAAAAGCGTGCGACTGTGGCGCTCAAGACGGAACACCTGAGCACATCATCTATGACTGCCCGCTATATGATGATGTGGCGCATGACCTGCGAGCACAATTACCCGATCACGACACTTACGCCCTGATATGACGTGCCGATACCTTCAGTATTCTCAACACATTGGCAAACGAGGTATCACAGAAGATCTTGCGAGAATTCTTAAGAACCCAAGATAGATGACACGGAACCCGGAATAGACTGAGATGTACTTGCCATACCGCCAGGTGCAGAGCAGGCCAGTCTCCCTTGACTGGAATCCGCCGCACTACTGGACCAGGCCAGCGAGTGCATCATCCACCAGGATACGACAACTGCACTCTACTTAGACATAGAACCAATTAAATTAGCAGTAGTAGTAGACTTAGAAAACTAACAATTCTAACAAGTAGGGACTGTGTCGACAACACAGACATGGCCAGCACAGTGCCAGGGGCACGCTCACATGGGTTTAGCTCAGTGAGCAGGCCTTAAAACAGTAGGTTTCTAACACCAGCTGGCACACCTGTAATCGCTGCAGAATACACTAGAAAAGTAGAATAGCCTAATAGATTATCCTTGTCCATAAGTTACCCGGTTATAATATTGAAATGTAGAACTTGCTGTATTCTTAGTAGTATAATACAGAGACCCACTAATTATTGAGGTGGTGGGTTATTTTTGTATTTTCATATAGTATATAATGTATCAATAAAGATTTTTTTTAAAGAGATGGAAGGGGCGCTTTTCTTAGATCGAAACCAATCGGTCAGCTCGTCTGATCCGTTTGCCTTGGTGACTCTGAATAACTTTGGGCTGAACGCACGGTCCTCGTACCGGCGATGTATCTTTCAAATGTCTGCCTTATCAACTGTCGATGGTAGGTTCTGCGCCTACCATGGTTGTAACGGGTACGGCGAATCAGGGTTCGATTCCGGAGAGGGAGCCTGAGAAATGGCTACCACATCCAAGGAAGGCAGCAGGCGCGCAAATTACCCACTCCCGGCACAGGGAGGTAGTGACGAAAAATAACGATACATGACTCATCCATGGCCCCGTAATCGGAATGAGTACACTTTAAATCCTTTAACGAGTATCTATTGGAGGGCAAGTCTGGTGCCAGCAGCCGCGGTAATTCCAGCTCCAATTGCGTATATTAAAGTTGTTGCGCTTAAAAAGATCGTAGTTGTATTTGTGACCCACACTGTTGGTTCACCGCCCGTCGGTGTTTAACTGGCATGTATCGTGGGACGTCCTGCCGGTGGGGCGAGCCGAAGGCGTGCGACCGCCTCGTGCGTGCTCGTGCGTCCCGAGGCGGACCCTGTTGACAAATTAGAGAGCTTAAAGCAGGCAAGCCCGCCTGAATACTGTGTGCATGGAATAATGGAATAGGACCTCGGTTCAATTTTGTTGGTTTTCGGAACCCGAGGTAATGATTAATAGGGACAGGCGGGGGCATTCGTATTGCGACGTTAGAGGTGAAATTCTTGGATCGTCGCAAGACGAACAGAAGCGAAAGGATTTGCCAAGTATGTTTACATTAATCAAGAACGAAAGTTAGAGGTTCCAAGGCGATCAGATACCGCCCTAGTTCTAACCATAAATGATGCCAGCCAGCGATCCGCCGCAGTTCCTCCAATGACACGGCGAGCAGCCTCCAGGAAACCAAAGCTTTTGGGTTCCAGGGGAAGTATGGTTGCAAAACTGAACTTAAAGGAATTGACGGAAGGGCACCACCAGCAGTGGAGCCTGCTGCTTAATTTGACTCAACACGGGAAACCTCACCAGGCCTGGACACCGGAAGGATTGACAGATTGATAGCTCTTTCTTGATTCGGTGAGTGGTGGTGCATAGCCGTTCTGGTGGAGCATTTTGTCTGGTTAATTCCGATAACGAACGAGACTCTAGCCTGCTAACTAGTCACGTGACATCCTTTGTGCTGTCAGCGATTACTTTTCTTTTTAGAGGGACAGGCGGCTTCTAGCCACACGAGATAGAGCAATAATAGGTCTGTGATGCCCTTAGATGTGAACCTGCGGAAAGATCGTTACCGACTACACTGCATGTCTTTCGATGTGCGTGTCGTGTCGCGCAACACGCTACATGTACGGCAGCAGCCGTGCGGAACCACGCGTGATTCTCTAAACTAACGGAAATGTTGTGTGGTACGAGTGCTGAAGCTCTGGAGCGGCTGTCCTGCGGCACCTGGCGCCTAGCGCCTAGCGCCGGTTTTGAATGACTTTCGCGCGAGTGCCTGTCCGCTCCGGTGCGGAGCCGTACGACGCCCATCGGCCGTGAAGCCGTTGGACACAAATCACTGGAACAGGGGCCGTCAAACGCCTCAGTCCCTCCTATGCAACTGTTTTGAAAGAGACAGTGGAAACTAAAAACGATCACCCAGGACGGTGGATCACTCGGCTCGTGGGTCGATAATGCAGCAAATTGCGCGTCGACATGTGAACTGCAGAACACACGAACATCGACGTTTCGAACACACATTGTGTTCCATGGGTTCTGAGACTAAATATGACCACAAGACCGATAGCGAACAAGTACCTAGAGGGAAAGTTGAAAAGAACTTTGGAGAGAGAGTTCAAAAGTACGTGAAACCGTTCTGGGGTAAACGTGAGAAGTCCGAAAGGTCGAATGGGTGAGATTGACGTCCATCTGGCGACTGGCCACCACCCTCGGCAGATGGGGCCGGCCGCCCGCGCGGAGTAATCCGCGGCGAGGTCCTTTCTGGTTGCCCTTCCACTCGGGTTGGGGCCGTACCGGTGTGCGGTGGGCCGCAAACCTCCCCTAGTAGGACGTCGCAACCCGCTGGGTGCTGGCCTACGGCCTGGGTGCGCGGCCTGCCCTTCCGCGGGCCTCGGTTCGCGTCTGTTGGGCAGAGTCCCGGTGTCCTGGCTGGCTGCTCGGCGGTTTATCTGGAGGTGTCGATTCGTCCCTTTGGGCGCTCAGGCTCCCGGCAAGTGCACGCGGCCCATCCCGGATGACAGAAGTACCTGGCCCGGCCCCGGACCCGCGCCACTGTTGGCTCGGGATGCTCTCGGGCGGAAAAATCGCTCCCATCAGTGGCGCTTCAGCTTTGGACAATTTCACGACCTGTCTTGAAACACGGACCAAGGAGTCTAACGTGTGCATGAGTCATTGGGCTGTACGAAACCTAAAGACATAATGAAAGTGAAGGTCTCGCCTTGCGCGAGACGAGGGAGGATAGGGCTTCCCCGCCCATCACGGGGCGGCGGCTTCTGCACTCCCGGGGCGTCTCGTCCTCATTGCGAGGTGAGGCGCACCTGGAGTGTACACGTTGGGACCCGAAAGATGGTGAACTATGCCTGGCCAGGATGAAATCAGGGGAAACCCCGATGGAGATCCGTAGCGATTCTGACGTGCAAATAGATCGTCAGAGCTGGGTATAGGGGCGAAAGACTAATCGAACCATCTAGCAGCTTGTTCCCTCCGAAGTTTCCCTCAGGATAGCTGGTGTTCGTACGAGTCTCATCTGGTAAAGTGAATGATTAGAGGCCTTGGGGCCGAAACGACCTCAACCTATTGTCAAATTTTAAATGGGTGAGATCTCTGGCTTGCTTGATATGCTGAAGCCACAAGCAAAGACTCGGATCGGAGTGCCAAGTGGGCCACTTTTGGTAAGCAGAACTGGCGCTGTGGAATGAACCAAGCGCCGATTTAAGGCGCCCAAATCGACGCTCTTGGGAAAACATGAAAGGTGTTGGTTGCTTAAGACAGCAGGACGGTGGCCATGGAAGTCGGAATCCGCTAAGGAATGTGTAAAACTCACCTGCCAAAGCAAGTAGCCCTGAAAATGGGTGGCGCTGAAGCGTCATGCCTATACTCGGCCGTCAGTCTGGCAGTCATGGCCGGTCCTTGGGGACCCCACTTTGTGCTGGCCACTGTTGGGCGAAAGGGAATCCGGTTCCTATATACCGATATAAGTCGGGCACCTCTTTTAGAGATGCTCGTCGGGGTAACCCTAAAGGACCCGGAGACGCCGTCAGGAGATCGTGGAAGAATTTTCTTTTCTGCATGAGCGTTGGAGTTCCCTGGAATCCTCTAGCAGGGAGATAGGGTTTGGAACGCGAAGTTCACCGCAGTTGGGGCCGTATCCCAATCTTCCCCTCAGACCTTGAAAATCCGGGAGAGGGCCACGTGGAGGTGTTGCACCAATCCGTACCCATATCCACAGCTGGTCTCCAAGGTGAAGAGCCTCTAGTCGATAGAATAATGTAGGTAAGGGAAATCGGCAAATTGGATCCGTAACTTTGGGGTAAGAATTGGCTCTGAGGATCGAGGCATGTCGGGTTTGGTCGAGAAGTGGGTCAGCGCTAACATGCCGGGCCTGGGCGAGGTGAGTGCCGTAGGGGTGCCGGTAAGTGCGGGCGTTTAGTGCGGGCATGGTCTGCTCTCGCCGTTTGTCGGTCTCGTGCTGGCCGGCGGTGCACGATCCGCGGGCCTGCACGGCGTTCGCACCCCGGTGTTTCAACCTGCGTGCAGGATCCGAGCTTGGTCCCGTGCCTTGGCCTCCCACGGATCTTCCTTGCTACGAGGCCACGTCCGCCTTAGTGTGAACCTCCGGGGGCGTGCGGGTGCGCGAATTCTCTTCGGCCGCCATTCAACGATCAACTCAGAACTGGCACAGACTGGGGGAATCCGACTGTCTAATTAAAACAAAGCACTGCGATGGTGTTGACGCAATGTGATTTCTGCCCAGTGCTCTGAATGTCAACGTGAAGAAATTCAAGCAAGCGCGGGTAAACAGCGGGAGTAACTATGACTCTCTTGGCAGTTGAGATTGGTCGATTGGAAGTGCCAGCGTCCCGCTGGGGAGTTGGGAAGCCGCTGCCTAGCGTGGGCGATGCCGCTGCGCCACCCGATGCCGCAGCCGAGGACTTCTCGGCCGCCGGAGTGGCCGACTGACGCCGCCATCTGGGGCTATCTGCTTCCGCTCAGCGTTTCTCTGCCCTTGACCGGTTCATTGGTCTGGGGCCGGATACGCCGCCAGAAGTCATCCTGGGCATGCTCCCGGATGCCCTTGCGTCGGTCGGGTCTAGAGCGGAGAGGACGAGCACCAGGACGCAGAGGCCGCGCCAACCATCGAAGCGGCCGCCTGCCGCTCTGTGGCGCAAACGGTGCCGATGGGAGTATGCGAAGACGCAGGATGCCTTCCAAAGGTCGCGTGCGCGTTGCGTGCGTGGCCTCTTGTATGGCACCCTATTGCAGCCGCCACCCGACATCGCCGGTCTGCTGGACTTCTGGGGGGACCTCTTCACCAAGAAGCCCATCTCCACTGCGGGCTTCATCTGTGACCGCCTCCTCTGTCGCTCTGGAGTGCCTATGGGGGCCGGTCACAAATTAAGAGGTCGCTGTCGCGTTGCCGCCCAAGGGATCAGCAGCCGGTCCGGAGCGTCCGAGCGTCTGCTTCGCGAACGCACGTCCCTTCTCCCCAAAAAGGCTGCACCAACATCCCCCGCTGCCTTTCGGCCCATTATGGTCTGCTCGGTGCTGGCGCGGACCTTTCACAAGGTTCTTGGGTCGCGCCTGATGTGCACATGTGCTGTGGACGAACGTCAGCGGGCATTCATCCCCCAGGATGGGATGTTGGAGAACACCTTCATCCTGGACACTGCTCTCACCGATGCAATCTGCTCCTGCCGCTCTGTTTTTGTGGTGTCGATCGACGTTTCTAAAGCATTCGATTCGGTAGATCATGCTGCCCTTCGCCCAGTTCTGAGGGCTCATGGCCTGCCAGATTGCTTTATCGAATATGTCGGGCGGTGCTACAAGGGCAGCACGACAGTCATAGCGGGCGTCGCCGGTGTGGGCGTGTCTGTGCAGCCGTCACAGGGCGTTCGCCAGGGCGATCCCCTCTCCCCCCTCCTTTTGAACTTTGCGGTGGACTATGTTTTAGGTCAACTTCCCTCCCACATCGGAGCTCGGGTACTTGGTCGCAGAATCAACGCTGCGGCCTTTGCAGATGACGTCCTGCTGTTCGCGTCGACCCCAAAGGGCTTGCAGTCCTTCATTGATGCAGCCATCGCAGCCCTCGCACACCTGGGGCTGCAGATCAACGCCCGGAAGTGTTTTACCCTCGCCTTGGTCGCGTCTGGACGCGAGAAGAAGGTGAAGCTGGACGGCGACGTCATCTTCAAGGCAGGCAACACCACCGTGCTTGCCCTGCGCCTGTGTGAAACCTTCCGGTACCTGGGGCTGCAATTTTCCACCGCAGGTCGCTGCATCTTCAACCCCCGACACCACCTGGGGGAGCAACTAGACGTCATCTTCCATGCTCTACTGAAGCCGCAACAACGCCTCCACGCTCTCACCAACGTACTTCTCCCTGGCCTGTACCATGGGCTGGCCCTCAGTCGCAACAGAGTGGGTGCCCTGAAATCAGCGGACGTTACCATCAAGGCCGCCGTCAGGAGATGGTTCCGCCTTCCGGCGGACACCCCCCTGGGCTACTTCTATGCTCCTGTTCCCCAGGGGGGCCACGGCATCCCATCGCGCCATTGGTTGGGGCCAACCCTTCGTCGGTCCCGTCTCCTGGCGTTAGAGAAGATAGGGCCAGTCTTCGATGGTGCAGGCCTGGACCAGATGCAGCGTGAGATCGAGGTGCTGGAGTGGCACCTAAAGTTGGAGGGCCACCTCCTCAAGTTGTCAACGCAGGTTGGAGAAATGTGGGCTGCGCGCCTACACATCGCCATTGAGAGTGCGGCGTTTTCATCTTCCGCCGCCGTCAAGGGGCAGCATCAATTGGTCGCTGAAACCAGTCGCCCGCTATCTGGGCGTGACTGCATCGATGCTCTCCGCGCCCGCAACAACGCCTTCGTGACGAGGGCACGGCGTATTCGCGGGCGGGAGGCGGACACCAGATGTCGCCCGGGCTGCCAGGCCGTGGAGACCGCCAACCATGTACTACAGGATTGTTTTAAGACGCATGGGTCCCGAGTCAAACGACATGACGCGATCGTGCGCTATGTCGCTCGTGGACTCGTGCAGAGGGGCTTCAATGTCTCAGTGGAGCCCCACCTCCATATACCTCAGGGGTTCCGCAAGCCTGACGTGGTGGCGGTTAAAGACGGCATCGCCCGCGTGATCGACGCCCAGGTAGTCGGAAACCATCTTCGACTCGACTGGAGTCACTCCCAGTAGGCGGCCTATTACAACACGCCGTCCATCCGGCGTGCCATCTCCACCCTGCACCGTGACGTCGAGGAGGTGACTGTGTCCACCGCAACGTTGATTTGGAGGGGCACATGGTCTCCCGCGTCGGCGAGGGCCCTCGCCGAGTTAGGCTTTCGACCCCGAGAACTGGCGGTACTCAGCACTAGAGTACTGTGGAGCTGCTGCACAAGTTACCGGATCTACGAGCGTATGACGGCGCAAAGTCAAATGCCACGAGCCGGCGTCGGCTAGGCTGCTCGCTATCCTTCTGCCTTGACTCCTGGGGCCTGTCAACAGGACGAATCCCGTCTTTGTTCCTCTTTCATTGTCTTTATATTTGTCTTTTCTTCCTCTGTAAGTCCCCATTCCGGTGGTGGACATTGGCGAGTTACACAACACCTTATTTACCATGTCTCTTTATTTATTTACTTATGTATGTATGTGTTATTCCATTGGAATAAAGACGGCTGGAATGGCCAAGTGGCGGCGGTGCGGCGGCATCCGAACTCAGCTTTCCGATGCGCGATTTTGCTGTTGTCATGCTGCTGCTGCGAGGTGCCTTCTTTGGGTTGTAGCTACAGGGAGAGCGATGTGCAATACATGGGCCTCGCCCTCTTAGCCTCTCCTCTCCTGCAGTCTTCTCCACTTCACATGGGCCCGCTGATTTCGCAGAGTGGAAGATTGCACCAGAGGCTTGGGGGGGGGGGGGTTACCAGCCCCCTCTCGCATTATCCCTTTTAAGTTGGGGGCAGCATTCAAGAGAGTACAAGTGGTGGCCCTTCTGCTGAAGGTGCCACCCCAGCTTCCCCAGCACCTATCCGGCCAACCGGCTGTGCCGTAGATCTGGTAACGGGTGCAGCAATATATGCCTGCAGTGAGTGCCACTGCAGCTTTACAATGAAGAACGGTCTCGGGGTCCACCGCCGCCGCCAACACCCAGCGGCCGCCAACACGGAGATCGGCACGGAGAGGCATCGCGTGAGGTGGAAGGAAGAAGAGGTCCTGTCGCTCGCCAAAGCAGACGCCGAACTGTTGCTTGAGAGGGACGCACGGTTCTTCTTCATCAATCAAGAATTGAATAGAATGTTCCCTGACCGAACGCTTGAGGCAATCAAGTGCCAATGGCGGAAAGCTGCCCACAAGCAGTTTGTCCGCGAAATTATGGAGGCGCTTAAGATCGGTCGGGGGGGACAGCCGGCGTCCCGCCGGGGAGCGGGGAGCCGCAGCCTAGCGCGGGCGATGGCGCTCCGCCAACCGATGACGCAGCCGAGGACTTCGCGGCCGACACCACCGGGCTGCCGCCGCAGTGGCCTACTGACGCCGCCACCTGGGAGCATCTCGCGTGGCTTTTCACTTCCGCTCAGCGTTTCCCTGCCCTTGACCAGGACATCGGTCTGGGGCCGGGTACGCCGCCCGAAGTCATCCTGGGCATGTTCCCGGATGCCCTTGCGTCGGTCGGGTCCAGAGGGGAGAGGACGAGCACCAGGACGCAGAGCCCACAACAACCATCGAAGCGGCCGCCTGCCGCTCCGCCGCAGCAGAGGCGCAAACGGAGCCGATGGGAGTATGCGAAGACGCAGGATGCCTTCCGAAGGTCGTGTGCGCGTTGCGTGCGCGGCCTCTTGGATGGAACTCTGTTGCAACCGCCACCCGATATCCCCGGTCTGCTGGACTTCTGGGCGGACCTCTTCACCAAGAAGCCCATCTCCACCGCGGGCTTCATCTGTGACCGCCTCCTCCCGCACTCGGAGCCTGTCTCTCTTTAGTGTCTATGGGGGCCGGTCACACATGAAGAGGTCGCTGCTGTCTTGATGCCCAGGGGATCAGCAGCCGGTCCGGACGGCCTTACTCCAGCGGAGACGTGGCGCCTGTCGCACGAAGTCCTGGTCAAGCTGATGAATCTCTTCCTTCTGGCCCGTGCCCTTTTTGAGCGTCTGCTTCGCGCGCGCACGTCCCTTCTCCCCAAAACGGCTGCACCAACATCCCCTGCTGACTTTCGGCCCATTACGATCTGTTCGATGCTGGCACGGACCTTTCACAAGGTTCTCGCGCCGCGCCTGATGCGCACATGTGCTGTGGACGAACGTCAGCTGGCATTCATCCCCCAGGATGGGATGTTGGAGAACACCTTCATCCTGGACACTGCTCTCACCGATGCAGTCTGCTCCTGCCGCTCTGTTTTTGCGGCGTCGATCGACGTTTCTAAAGCATTCGATTCTGTAGATCATGCTGCCCTTCGCCCAGTGCTGAGGGCTCATGGCGTGCCAGATTGCTTTATCGAATACGTCGAGTGGTGCTACGAGGGCAGCACGTCGGTGACAGCGGGTGGCGTCAGCGTGGGCGTGTCTGTGCAGCCGTCATGGGGCGTCCACCAGGGCGATACCCTCTCCTTCCTCCTTTTCAACTTTGCGGTGGACTATGTTTTAGGTCAACTTCCCTCCCACATCGGAGCTCGGATACTTGGTCGCAGAATCAACGCTGCGGCCTTTGCAGATGACGTCCTGCTGTTCGCTACGACCCCGAGGGGCCTTGCAGTCCCTCATTGGTGCAGCCATCGCAGCCCTCGCACACCTGGGGCTGCAGATCAACGCCCGGAAGTGTTTCATCCTCTTCTTGGTCTCGTCTGGACGCGAGAAGAAGGTAAAGCTGGACGGCGACATTCCCTTCAAGGCACGCAACGCCATCGTGCATGCATTGCATGTGGGTGAAACCTTCCGGTACCTGGGGCTGCAATTTTCCACCGCGGGTCACTGCATCTTCAACCCCCGATGCTACCTGGGGGAGCAACTCGACGTCATCTCCAGAACTCCGTTGAAGCCGCAACAGCGCCTCCACGCTCTCACCATCGTACTTCTCCCTGGCCTGTACCATGGGTTGGCCCTCAGCCGCACCCGAGTGGGTGCCCTGAAATCAGCGGACGTCACCACCAGGGCCGCCGTCAGGAGATGGTTCCGCCTTCCGGCGGACGCCCCCTGGGCTACTTCCGCGCTCCTGTTGCCCAGGGGGTCATCGGCATCCCATCGTGCCGTTGGTTGGGGCCAACCCTCCGTCGGTCCCGTCTCCTGGCGCTAAAGAAGATAGGGCCAGCCTTCGACGGTGCAGGCCTGGACGAGGTGCAGCATGAGATCCAGGTGCTGGAGCGGCACCTGACGTGGGAGGGCCACCTCCTCAAGTCGTCAACGCAGGTTGGAGAAATGTGGGCTGCGCGCCTGCACATCGCCATCGACGGTGCGGCGCTTTCATCCTCCGCCGCCGTAAAAGGGCAGCATCTATGGGTCGCCGACACTAGTCGCCCGCTGTCTGGGCGTGACTGCATCGACGCTCTCCGCGCCCGCATCAACGCCTTCCCGACGAGGGCACGGCGCAGTCGCGGGCGGGAGGCGGACACCAGATGTCGCCCGGGCTGCCAGGCAGTGGAGACCGCCAACCATGTACTACAGGATTGCTTTAGGGCGCACAGGTCCTGAGTCAAACGACATGACGCGATAGTGCGCTATGTCGCTCGTGGGCTCGTGCAGAGGGGCTTCAATGTCTCAGTGGAGCCCCACCTCCATCCGGAAGCCTGATGTGGTGGCGGTTAAAGACGGCATCGCCCGCGTGATCGACGCCCAGGTAGTCGGAGACCATCTTCGACTCGACTGGTGTCACTCCCAGAAGGCAGTCTATTATGACATGCCGTCCATCCGGCGTGCCATCTCCAACCTGCACCGAGACGTCGAGGAGGTGACTGTGTCCACGCAACGTTGAATTGGAGGGGTACATGGTCTCCAGTGTCGGCGAGGGACCTCTCCGAGTTTGGCTTTCGACCCCGAGAACTGGCGGTACTCAGCACTAGAGTACTGTGGAGCTGCTGCACAAGTTACCGGATATACGAGCGTATGACGGCGCCAAGTCAGATGCCATGAGCCGCCGTCGGCTATGCTGCTGCTTATCCTTCTGCCTTGACTCCTGGGGCGTATCACTAGGAGGAATCCCGTCTTTGTTCTTCTCTGTTTTTGTCTTTTATATTTGTGTTTTCTTCCTCTATACATAAGTTTAGCATGGTGTTCGCCCTGTAAGTCCCCACTCCGGTGGTGGAAATTGGTGAGGTACACAAGTCCCTCATTCCTAATGTACCATGTTTCTTTATTTATTTACTTATGTATGTCTTATTCCTTTGGAATAAAGACGGCTGGAATAGCCAAATGCCTCGTCATCTAATTAGTGACATGCATGAATGAATTAACGAGATTCCCGCTGTCCCTATCTAGGGAAATCGGTCTGCGTGGCGCCACCCGGGGAAGGTGTGTTGCCTTCCGAAACTGGGTTAAAACCACCAGGAGACCCTCTGATTCCCTGAAATCGTCGATCGCATCAGGGCTCGGATTAACCTGAGTGAGGCGGGGACCATAATGTCCAATCTCGTGGCATTCTCGTTGCCCCATAGCTCAGTAACCCCTTTGGATAGGGTGAAGCTAACATGGGATGGGCCGTCTATGCATGACGTTAAAAGGGTAGCCCTTAACTGGGTGCAACCCTCACTGGTCCGCACTGGCCCACCGCGAATTATCAAAAGTGGTGGGTGAGACATGGTCGGTCATGATCCCCCGGTACGTGTGGAGACCCTCCGGGGAACGTAACTCGGGTTTGAGTGCTGCACCTATAAGACCCGGACTGACTCCTTTAACGCCTACCAGGCTGCGTTGATAGGTGTGGGTTGTCGTTGTGTCAAGGCAGGACGTAAAACTCCCGTCCTGGCAGGACGTTAAATGCCCCCAACCCAAGCAAAAGCGAAGGGTGCATGGCGCAGGGGGAGCTGCGTTACGAGAGACACACCATCGATCTCTCCTGAGTTGAGCACGGTGGCAGGACGAGGGTATGAGGGTAAGTCTCACGACGATCCCGGAACCCTGCAGTCTGGCTGCTGCAGTTCCTCACGTCCTGGACGACGTTAAATGTCCCCCAACCCAAAGCGAAAGCGAAGGGTGCGTGGCGCAGGGGAAGCTGCGTCAGAAGGGACACAACATCTGTCCCTGCACAGGGCACAATAACACCGGTGCCCTGTTTCCCACGGTCACATTTGCTGGGGAGGGGTCGCGGCCTGAGCCGGCAAAGGCTCATCACTGTGGACGGGACATCCCAGTATGTTCCGCCAAGCCAGGGCGTGGTGACATGTCCCTGGCTAGGTTAGATGGGGCCAGACCCCCGATCGTCTGGGGGATCGACCCAGCACCTGGGTAGGACTGGGTCCTTGGCCTTACGGTGGAAACTCGGCCTACTTGGGGGCAAAGGCCGAGAGGTGAATCCGCCTCTCCAGAATGCGGTGGGCATTTGCCGGGGAGGGACGGGTGAAATCTCCAGTGATGTGGTCATGGAAGGGGACTAGTATGCTGGGAACAGCGTGCTTAACCCAGCAGCTCACATGGCTCTTGGTCAAGGGGCGGGACTGGTGAGCGAGCTGCAGATAGCTTCCCCCCATGCCAGAGAGGCTGGTCTGGGGAAAGAGACGGGCCTCCATATTTTGTCACTCTTCTGGAATCAATGCAGAGAACACGGAGAGTGATTATGCGCATGTGGAACACGACGCTCCAATTGGTGAATTTGATGAGATGAGTGTCACGGAGTGACGTGCATATTTCCTAAGACTCTTCGAGAGAAGCATTAAACATGGGAAGATTAATGCAGAGCAGATCAAGGCCATTAAAGAGAATATAGCCACCTGGGCTCTGGCCCATGCAAGGCTAGAAGGCCAATACACAGAAATAAAAGAGGAAAATGAAAGACTGAGGAGAGAACAACAGAAACCTCAAAAGACATATGCTGCAGCAGCCGCTCTGCCAGCACAACCAAAAAGGACTGTACAAGAGACAATAAATTGAACTTAGAGAAAACAGTTCCCACTGTATTTGTCAAACCGAAAAAAGGCGAGGATGTAAGAAAGGTGAAAGAGCGTTTCGAAAAGAGCATAAATCCCCGAACAGACAAAATAAGAATAAATCAGGTAAGGACAACCAAAAATATATTGATTGTAGAACTAGCCTCTCCTGAGGATAGCGAAAAGTTAATGAATAATCCGAAAGTGAAGGACGCCTTCACATGTGAGAAGCCAAGAAAGCGAAGACCCCTAATGATGTTATATGATGTCCCCTCTTATATGACAGTTGATGACATGACAGATTGTGTCTATGAACAAAATTTCAAAGAAAAAATGATTTGGGAGGAGTTTTTGGAAAAGTTTAAGCCAAGATTTAAGGCAGGTCCCCGGGACAGATCGACCGTACACCATGCGGTGGAGATAGCTCCCGACCTAAGAAAAGAAATAATCAAAACAAACCGGCTGTACATAGGGTACAATGCGATACCAACAAAGGATTATACGGCACTGGCCAAGTGTTCCAAATGCCAGGATTATGGCCATGTTGCAAAATACTGCACTTTCGAATCACCAGTTTGTCACAACTGGGGAGAGGTAGGTCACGATAAAAGAAACTGCACGAAACAAACACCTGTTTGCATCCCGTGCAAATACAGAAAAAGGACGTGCCACACTCCAGGGAAGGAGTGCTTAACGTGTAAACTACTAATACAAAGACTCATACAACGAACTGATTATGGCGACTAGCTATAACATATCGAAACATAAATCACCAAGTAAGTTTTTAAGGGATGCGAACAGGTGGAGGAAATTAAGATTATCTCATCTGTCCTTAGATGAGTGCAACGGGGTGGAAGGGAAGTCTTGTGCTGTTGCAGGTACACCGGAGCAGTTCGAGATGTCAGACTCCTCCTGCCCGGCCGGGTCTGTCCCGGTCTCTGGGGGGAGGCAACTGGCAACGGCGGCTACCGAGGCGACGGAGGGGGGTGTCTACACTCTCCCCATTCCACCGGCGCGGCCGCTGACATCAGACTCCTCCTGCCAGGCCGGGTCCATCCCGGGTTTTGGGGGAGTTCCACCAGCCACAGTGACCATAGAGGCGAAGTAGGGGAGTATTTATACTCTCCCGGTTCCACTAGTACAGCCACAAACGGTAGATTCCTTCTGCCAAGCCGGGTCCTTCCTGGCTACCAGGAGGCGGCCCCCAACCAAAACGGCCGAGAAGGTGGAGGAGGGGAGCACTTATCTTTCCCGGTTCCACCAGTGCGGCCAGCGACAACCGACTTCTCCTATCAGACTGGATCACATTTCCAACTCTGGAGGATGTGGACTGCGTCCAGTTAGCGGCGGTAAATATCCCCCAAGATTTTGAAAAATTAAAAGAACTAGTTACTAAAGTATATGGAAGGTGGGGAAGGAAATTCGATCTTACGAAAACTTATAATGAATTAGTAAAGATGTTTGGAAGGATAACGTATGATCCTGTCCAGACCTGGCCAAACAGCATGGTCTACACTAAATATCCAACAACATATTAAGTGCTACCAAGTCAACGCAATGAAGAGCTTCCTGGTCATGCAGGAGCTGTGCAGACTTTCAGAGGAAAACAAGGTAGACGTAGTACTCATACAACAACCAAATACCGCCTCTGGGGGAACCCTGGGCTTTCCCGTTACAGCACAGGTAATAACATTTGGACAGACTCCAATGACAGCTGCAGTTATTCTAAACAATACGATCAAAACCACAGTGCTAACGCAGTTCTGTACAGAACATATAATAGTTGTAGAAATAAATCATTATAATTCGTTTTGGTACTTGATTAATATTTATTGTCAGTTTCGAGACCCAATTGAAACTTACCTAAGGCAGCTTAAAACTATATTACGAGCCCTACAGGGGAAGCCATTCATAATCTCGATGGATAGCAATGCCAAGTTCCCTCTCTGGCATAGCCGAGTACAGGACCCAAGGGGCATTGCCCTTGAGGACGTGGTTACGGAGTTCAACTTAAACATGGTTAATCTCCCCGGCAATCCTCCTACTTACAGGAGTAGAGCTGGGGCAGCTTCATATATCGATGTCTCGTTAAGTTCTATCAGTGTAGCTAACAAAATTCACGACTGGCACGTAATAGAAAATCACAGATCATAACACTATTGAATTCACACTGGTACATGAACTACAACAGGCACCAGAGAGGTGGACTATGCAGTTTGATTACGGGAGAGCCAATTGGGACCTCCTAGAGGCGGAATTCAATCCTCCAGAGTTGGAAGACGGAGACTTTGATATAGAGGAGGCCGTCGAGGCCTTGACAGCTTCAATCAGGACGGCTGTGGCCGTGGCAATACCGATGAGAAGGCGTCTCATCCGTAAGATGACTTCCCCGTGGACTCCAGAGCTGACAAGGCTCCGGCAGTCTATGAGAAGGGCGCACCACAATTATCAAAGGTCTTTCACCTTGGAGGAAAGACAGCATCATCTTACCATTTACAGACAGAAAAAAGGCATATTCAAAGAAACCCTACTCCAACATCGCCAACAGAGTTGGGAAGATTTTGTAGCGTCTCACTTGGCCCTTGATCCATGGGGCATACTGTATAAAATGATACGAGAAAAAATAAACTCACCAATGCATCTCTCTACTGTAACGATAGGCGACTCGGACCAATTGACGACCAACTGGCTGGAAACGGCTGAGGAGCTGCTTCGCGCGCTCCTACCTGAAGACCGACCTGACTCAGATGATGAGATGCAATTGGCATTGAGGCAACAAGACGAAAACGAGTACCACAACTCAACACAGGTATACCCCTTCTCACCAGAGGAGGTGGCAAATGCCATCTCGTCCTTCGCAGAACGTAAAGCACCGGGAGCAGGTGCAATTCCTGC